>NW_027466838.1:77500-95000 GCF_046128005.1 Genypterus blacodes
GGGAAAGGAGAGCATAGAGCCTGACATGCGTCTCCATGTCATTCATGTGCGTAAGTGCAACTGTGTGTGTGATGGAGGAGGTGGCCAACTATCTGTTAGTCAATTTGAGACACACACACACACACACGCACATATGCCTTTATTAGTTTCCGAGACACGCTGAACACAGTTAACAATAACCAGACGCTCCATTGCTACTTGGCAGAGGCGCTTGAGTGTATTCACAGTGACAACAAACAGTTGTTATTGTCCTGCTGCTTGGACGGCTCCCAGCCCACAGCAACCCTGCTCACTGAAAAAAAGTGAAAGAGACAGACACAGAGCAGAGACAGAGAAAGTGAGACGCCTGAGTGGATACAAAAAGCAACTTATAGTGGGATAAGTTCAGCTAATGGGCTGTAACCAGCCAGGAGATTGGGTTTGGTTTTGTTGGCTGTTGTTCTCTGGGTGGCCAGCAGATGGGGCTATGGGCAGCAGTCGGACATGAGAAGCTTCAAACTTTGACCCGCCGTTGGCCTTAAGCTTATGGCAGTCTGGTCTGTGTGTTGGAGTCCCGGGTGTCCGACATGCCGGTGGAACTTTTCAGGTTTCAGATGTGATGTGGCTGCCACAGGTTATCACTCAGCACTCAGCCAAACACTGAAACGTGGAATGAAAATCAGAGGATACGAGGAGGCAGAGTGGAAAAAGTCCCCACCTGTGAAATCCAGCCACACACAGACACACACACGCACACACATACACACACGATCAGTTCCTTTCCCCGCTCTGGTTCTGGAGGGCTAAAATCACTCCTTGATTTCCGCTGTTAAATCACAAGGATCTTTGTTTCCTCGCACTGGAATGCTGCCTCTTCCGTTTCAGGAACGTCAGGATTCCGAGTGAGCCGCTTGCTCGGGGGCGCGCGGGCTGTGGTCCAGGGAGGTTCGAGCAGCCCCAACCAAAATGTTTTTATTGACGGGAGAAAGCAGTCAGGCCGACAGCACCGATTGGCTGTAATTGGTCGGCGAGTCGGTGGTGTGTTTGAAATACCCTATGCGGAGTGGCAGCCTTTCACAGCACAGCACACACACACACACACACACACACAATAACACACACACACACACACACACACACACACACACACACACGCCCACCCCAGTCTCCTCTAAGAGAAGCCAGATGGGCCACGGGGAAGCAATCACCCCTCTATTTGTCTTGGTGCTGATCAGGTTAGTGAAGTGTTCTCAGGCCCGGCCAGGAGTCGACACACTGCTGCCTGTTGTCCCTGCGGCTCACTGGATGGCTGCGGGGTCAAAGCCCCTCTGCTGCCTCTGTGTGTTCGTGGTAGCAACACGGTTGTTCGGGGGGGAAGAGGGGGGAGAGAATCGGGTCAGCACCAGTATGCTTGGCTAACGGGGGGACGTTGCAGATGATGTCGTTGGTTTTAATGGAAGGAGGCCAGTTTGATGACCAGCTGCAGCACAAATGGTTTGGTAGCTGGTGTATAAATGTGAAGGTCAGCAAGGAAACTGGTAGCTAACGTCTTCCATTTGTTGATATGGACACCGCCGTTTAGGGCTGCTTCAGTGGATGGGGAGGTGTGTGTGTGTGTGTGTGTGTGTGTGTGTGTGTGTGTGTGTGTGTGTGTTTGTGTGTGTGTGTGTGTGTGTGTGTGTGTGTGTGTGTGTGTGTGTGTGTGTGTGTGTGTGTGTGTGTGTGTGTGTGTGTGTGTGTGTGTGGAGAAAATTCTACCGGTATTGAGTACACAGATGGTTTGGTTTAAAGCAGTGAAATGAGCACCAGACACGGAGCAATGACAGTGAACGAAAGCCCCAATGATACTCACACACATACACACACACACACACACACACACACACACACACACACACACACACACACACACACACACACACACACACACACACACACACACACACACACAGCCCTGCCTGCATGGGTTAATGGAGTGACGGAATCCAGAAAGAATTTACTCAAGGACCCAAGAAGTGAACTATTAGGTAGCCTCAAATCTGCACCAACAGAAACTCCTTAAAGCTCTGCGCAGCCTGATTGAAGTGCAGCTATTGCTCCTTCAAACTGAGGCAAAAGACACAACCAAGAATGACAAGAGACACCGCAGACAGGACAGGAGGGAACGGGGACGTAAGAGCATCAGACAGTGTAGAAAAAGAGAGTGTAAATGTCAAGGAGAGTCATTAGGAGTGAAACCTGACCCCAGTCAGACCCTGCCCACCTCCTGATTGGCTGTCCCTCCGGTGAACCCTGACCCTCGATCCCCGTCTAGGGCTTGCGACCTTGAGTGAAGTACAGTCGGAGTCGCTCCTTTCTCTCCCTCATCTGTGTCCGTTTCGTCTGCGCCGAGCGACCGTGGGGTTGTGGTGGTGAGGGGGGGTGAAGGAGAGCAGAAACGTCAGGGAGACATTAAACAGACAAGCGCCTGTGTGTGCTCTCATAGTCCAACCTGTCTGATTTCCCTCTCCATCCCTCCTCCTCCTCTTCCTCTGACTCACATCTTCTCTCCCCCTATATACATGTCGCTTCTCTATACAGCGACAATTTCATACGCACTTTGCCAAATCCCCAAATCTCTCCTTTTTCCCCTCCTCCATGGTCGACCTCCATCACTTTTTCCACAGATCCGCTCGCGCCTGTCGGCCCCGAACGCCGCAAGAATGTCAAATAAAACGAAGTGAGGCTGTTGTCGTTGATTTTGGCATAAAACCTTGGAATTGTTGAATGGATAAAATACAGAATATAATAACAAGATATATAACTAAAATGCTACAATTGACCAAACCAAGACTTGATGAAAAGAATGTACAAAAGTATGTGTAAATAGAGGAGGAATGTTATTCTTTTATGGCTGATTCCAAGCAGGAAATTTCAATCCACTTTCTATCTTGACAATCAAGGCCCTTCACCATTTGATGCCATCACAGTTGGTGTGTGTGTGTGTGTGTGTGTGTGTGTGTGTGTGTGTGTGTGTGTGTGTGTGTGTGTGTGTGTGTGTGTGTGTGTGTGTGTGTGTGTGTGTGTGTGTGTGTGTGTGTGTGTGTGTGTGTGTGTGTGTGTGTGTGTGTGTGCAGGAAAGCCATCCTTCCCTCTGCTCTCCTCTCCTCTCCCTCTCCTCTCCTTAGTGAGCTTCCGGGCGTATTTACAGCCATACACCTGTGTACACGTGTATATGTCAGTGTACATGCGAGACCTTGGCAGGCGCACACAGGCGTCCCAGCACAGAACATGGCAGCAGAGTACAGACGAGTGGTGTTTATTTTATTGGATGTTTATTTCGCTCTGTAAAACATGCCACTCAGGGACGTTGTGGAGCAAAGTTCTCTCTCTCTCTCTCTCTCTCTCTCTCTCTCTCTCTCTCTCTCTCTCTCTCTCTCTCTCTCTCTCTCTCTCACACACACTCTCCCCCCCCCCCCCCCCCCCCCCCCCTCCCCCCACTGTAAACAGTGTGTATATTGGGAGTGTTTCCTTCACTAGACTGTGTAGATGTGTAATCCATCCAGTCAGACATTGTAAACAACATCTCTACATGTTTATAAATGCTGCCCAACCACTCTAATGAATTTATGGTAATGCCTTGTTCTACTGCTTCTGCCGTGTGTGTGACTACACCGAGTTCTCCAATGTTAAAACACACATTGTATTGTTTTGTAATACTGTGAGTTTTCTGACAGGCTGGTTAAAGCCTGACAGCAGTGACTGACTGTTATGAAGCCTCAACGCTTTTGCACAGTGCGAGACCCATTAACAAGCCAACTCTGTTATATATTACATTTAGAACATTTAATCTGACCACAGCCAAATGTCATATCAGAATACTTAAATATATCATCCATCCATCCATCCATCCATCCATCCATCCATCCATCCATCCATCCATCCATCCATCCATCCATCCATCCATCCATCCATCCATCCATCTATCCATCTAGCCAGAGGGTGTTTACGCTACATAAAACGCCAATATCCATGTTGTTATTTACATTTAGGGGTCTGGTTTTAACACTTTCCCAAAAAAATCCCACTACTGCTCTCCCTTGTTGCAGCACTGTTGTGCACAATGTGTGAAACACGTCATTTTTTCTTAAAGGTTGTCTCTCTGTAAGGCTCCCCCACAAAAAAGCCTTCAATGTCTGGACTTGCAAGCTGCAACTGCAATGCTGGTCAAAGAATCTTTAGCCTTGTAGAGTGTGTGTGTGTGTGTGTGTGTGTGTGTGTGTGTGTGTGTGTGTGTGTGTGTGTGTGTGTGTGTGTGTGTGTGTGTGTGTGTGTGTGTGTGTGTGTGTGTGTGTGTGTGTGTGTGTGTGTGTGTGTGTGTGTGTGTGTGTGTGTGTGTGTGTGTGTGTGTGTGTGTGTGTGTGTGTGTGGTGGGGGTGTGGATGTGTGTGTGTGCTCTACAACAAAGCTCTCGGGTTAGTTGAGGACTTGGCTCATTGAATGGATTTGTGTAGACAAGATACAGTAGAAGGAAACAAAATCCTTTTCAATGCTGTTTACTGCTGAGCGCACATCTCACCACACGGCCTTAGAAATATGAACAGAAATATGAAATGTAAATATAATCCATAATTTGCTTGTTTGTAACCAACAGCATGCTGACTCTATATGTTTATGCTTCAATTGGAGTTCTAGAGTTTCAGTTACATTATCCCGAGTAATAGGATTTGACCCAATGTAAACATTGATAGGCAGAGCAAATAACCCAATATTGCCTCTGTCTAAGGTTAGTGTGAGGATCTCTGCTGCCACAAGCTTCATCACGTGTGTGTGTGTTTGTGTATTTGTGATCCTGCAACCACTGGATGTCATTTTGAATTTTCCACTGGCTATCACAGGATAATCTGAGACACATGACATCACAGAGCTACAGTAGTTTATTCCTGATGTATGACAACAACTCGATAAGAATATCAATATCAGCAAGGACAGAAGTGAGTTTGTGTGAGTGTTTGTGTATTGAGTATTGGTATGACCATAAATACAAGATGTGTGCTTGCTTCAGTGGAGCCCTCAATTTGTCACGTGTGTTTGGTTCATATGATTGTGTGTGTGTGTGTGTGTGTGTGTATGTATGTGTGTGTGTGTGTGTGTGTGTGTCCGGTGCTCTCAGACTAAGCCATCATGGCTCCCCCCTCATCAGGCCAGACAGGTGTTATTATATTGAAATGAGTGCAGTGATGTATGCATCTGTAATGTGGACCTGTCCTCTTCTGCTTGATGGAACCTGACGCTTCTCATTATTGTGACACGTCTGGAAAAAAAAAATGAAAAAAGAGGAACGGAGAAGCGACACTTTGGCTTGAAGTGGCGCTCATAAGGCCTCACCGGCGCGCGCCATGGAGACGCTGACGCAAAGTGACACATTGCCTTTTACCGTTCTTTCAAAGTGCTAACAAATCTGATGCCCCCTAATCTCTTTTGGGTGCAGGATGATGAAGCATTTAAGCACCAGATATTAATGATGACAAAGTTACATATATTGAAACATAAACATAACTCACTTTTGGACAACATCCTAATAAAGAGTAAATCCCCAACATAATAGGAAAATGAGTCCAAAACATTGACGGTGTATTTCTGTGCTGCTCCGTCTCTTCCTTCTAATGAGATTTAATTATTTCCTTTCATGAAAATAATGAAAGGGTTTGTTGTCGTTTGGGTTTTTTCCAATTAGTACTTTGGACATGTCGGTACGATTTATAGCTAAAATTAATTTTGTTTTACTTGAGTCAAAGTTCACTCAAAGTGCACTTCTTCCACCATAACTTTCTTTGATACGTATACAGTATTTATACACATAGTTAAGTTGCTGCGATGTTGTGATTAATTCAGTCCAAGTGGTTGAAGATCTCTGGATCTCCTCATCTGCATTATACATAGTTTTATTCGCTCCTTTTTGGACTTTTCTATCTTGTTAAAAAGCTTTGAAGTCTCAGTGTTCCTGTTCCATTGTGTACGACATGAACCCTGGTGTTTCTCTGCTTGTTTGGGCTCTTTGGGTTCAGCTTCTTCCCCCTGCAGCCGGAGCTAAAACACGGCTCAAGGAACTGTACTTCCAAAATGCTTTCCTGATTCCTTGGTGTCAAAACAATGGAACATTTGTCCCTGAAAAGGTTCTTTAGCTTGAAAAAACACTCAATTTGTAAAAGATAATGCTCTTAACTGTGTTATTCATTGTAGCTAATAAAGCTTTGACGCTGCATTGTCTCCATCAGAGCTTCTCAGCCATGTGAGCCGCACACAGACTTCCACAAAGAACAGGTCTTTGTTCTTACTTACACTGCACCACCAAACTGCACTGCTCTGCCACTGTGATCACACACAATGAATGGAGACAAAATAAAAGACAAAGACTCAGGCAGGCTTTTGTCACTCGGAGAGGAAAAGAAGGACAGAAAACAAAAGAAAACAGGAAAATAAATACAAGAGGCAAGACGCTGTTAATTTTTTAGCTGAGACAAGTGAGGTCAAGTTTGTTTGTATGAGCCTAAAGAGTGTGTGTGTGTGTGTGTGTGTGTGTGTGTGTGTGTGTGTGTGTGTGTGTGTGTAGGTTGTTTAACGTAATTAACCCCTAAAAAATGGGAAAAACAGCACAAATGTTCCTTTTAGGAGAGATGATGAGTTGTTAATAGGAATTATGTGACTTATGTGTGTTTGTAGAATCCATTACAATGTAAACTCATCATAAATACTTGCCCTTTATTCGTCCAATCCCTGCTTGAAGTCTTGCAGGCCCACACATCAACAGTTCCCCAGCCTAAGCTTCCTAAAACCCAAACAAAAAAGCAAAGATATCCCAGGAGAGGAAGAAATAAATACAACAACTGAATCCTGATCCAGTAAGAAGATCTCAAAGAGAGGTGATCAATGTGGCCAAGATGATCCCCAATTGATTGATTTGTGATGAAATTGTGCACCGTCATTGTAAAGCTTCCAACAATCAGTTCCATCATATTCAAGGCCACCTGACAATGCCTTTAGACAGTGCGTGCGTGCGTGCGTGCGTGCGTGCGTGCGTGCGTGCGTGCGTGCGTGCGTGCGTGCGTGCGTGCGTGCGTGCGTGCGTGCGTGCGTGCGTGCGTGCGTGCGTGCGTGCGTGTGTGTGTTCCCCTCAGAGATGGCTGGGGTGAACAGCATGAAAGGGGGAGCTGAAGTGTATTAGGGGATAAAGTATACACATTTTATTACCCTTCATCCCTTTTTCTGAGGATGATGTGTACGGGTCTATTCACTTGGATGGGTTTGCGCGGCGGCCGATCCCACGCGTGCCGCCTCAGTTTGTCCACGCTCGCGCCGGCAATTGAGAGGTACAAAGGTGAACTGACTGATTTGTTGCAGTCGCTAAAATAATAGAGCAATTTCGTTCCTTAATGCTCGTGCTGTGCTGTTGACTCATACACACACACACACACACACACACACACACACACACACACACACGGTCAGGTCTGCTGAGAACAGGCTGTTCGCTCAAATCGTCCTCAAACAATGAAGTGCTGAACAGATCACATCAATCTCTCTCAGGAGAAATATTATTTTCCCCCTACCTCCCTTAACACACACACACATATGCTGCTGAAGGCCAGGGTTGTGTATGTGTTTCTGTGTGTGTGCAGTGACCGAGGCAGTGGAAAAAAAAAGATACATTTTCAGCTTGTCTCAAATTTATCCTTGAGTCCCCCGTGAGGCTCACACAAGTGGTAAAAATAGTCACTGAGGCTGCTGCTGCCACGATGGAGACTTAAAACAACCTGCAACTGGCAACGCAGCGCTCGTCAATTATGTCTTTATTTGTTGGCTGGAGAAAGAGCGAGGGAGGCCACAGCTGAGACACAGATTGTTACTCGTTCAGCAAATGAATCCTTACTAAAAGTTATGTTCTTCCATTGTTCAATGTTAAAACAGGTCGTCCTTCTGCGAGTTTCTATTATTTTGGGGTTTGTTTCCCCTTTTAACAAAGACAATCTCTCTCTCTCTCTCTCTCTCTCTCTCTCTCCCTCTCTCTCTCTCTGTCTCACTCCCTTGGCCCCCCCACTAATCTCTGTATATTAGCTCTCAGGAAGGGAACGCTCTTTCGCTGCGATCCGGCTGTTTTAATATCTGTCAGCTCCATCCTGTGCTCCATCCCTCTGCTTCCTCCCCTCTTATTTTGGCTCTCTGTTTCCTCCTGTCTTCATATTTCACTCCTTTGTTTGACTCGTCTGTCCCCGTCTCCGCTCACTCCATCAGTCCTCGTCAGTGACTGGCGGTGCGCGCGCGTACTTTAGAGATAGACGATGAGGCCTAACGCCATTTAATGCGTCGTCTTGGCATCCCTCACATCGCCCCGGTGCGTCTCGTCAGAACAACCCAGGTTTTCTCGACACTCTGTGTAAACACACTGATTGCAGCTGGAGCTGTGGGACCACTGTGTGTGTGTGTGCGTGTGTGCGTGTGTGTGTGTGTGTGTGTGTGTGTGTGTGTGTGTGTGTGTGTGTGTGTGTGTGTGTGTGTTTGACAGATGCCTCGCGTGAACCTGTGTTTAAATGGTGACGGTGTTTCAGCAGGATATCTCTTCAATTATGTTCAGAGATACCTTTGTAACTTTTTTCCAAATTAAAAGCCAAGAGTGAGTAATTATCTCAGACACGGGATGAAATAAATAAAATACACCCACACTGAAAACCATTTGATATCCATTATTGTTGAGACAGAATCGCCGCCGTGCCCTCGGGACACGGATCGGATAAATGCATAATGAAACATCCTTTAAATCAATATTTAAATCAAAATGATTGAATTGGGTGTCTGTAAAATGAGCCAAATGTGGACAGTGAGCACATTTACTCAACACGGTGCGGCTGTCAGAGGCCTGTTTGCCACAACATCCCCTGACAGACGACTGAAACACAGACGGCGGCGTTCAATGCCTTCTTTTTTTTTTGTAAAACAAGCTGTCTGTTTTAGACTCAACACATTTGAAATGATTTGTTCGCACGTCTCTGTTTACAGTTTTGAGCGAGAGCTTGGTTCAGTGCGTACTGTATATTTGAGAATAGGAGCGTAGTGAGACGGGTGGACTGTGCATATACAAGCACACTTTACACAAAGCATTCAGTGAATCATGACTTAGCCTAAATTTCCTCCTTCAGTCTCAGTCATGGTCAGCTCTCTGTGTTATTTCTGACCCCTCTGTTACCTTGTCAAGGTTTAAACTGCTGCTTCTTTTCAACATTTAATCATGTTTACTTGGCTATTCTGTCCATTAAATGTACGTTTCTGTGGGTGACTCTTTCCTCTGTTTCGCAGCGTTAACTACAGATTTTCTTCTATTTCTTACTGAGTAGCGCAACAAAAAGCAGCACTTAATGCTTAAACCTTTATTTAGCGATCAAAGCCAGACGGACCTCATTAACTTTTCTGAGACCTTCCTTACCTCACTCTCAGAAATAAAGGAACTGTTAGTAAGAAAAGGATGAACTTTGTGCTTATCTGTTTCAGGAACCAGAGAGTCAGAAGTAAAACTGAATAAAATAATTAAAGTGTGTAATAAGATTTGGTATACTTTGAATGAATGGCTATAACTTTATGAGGAAAGGCTTGATTTGGGGGGAGAGGCGGACATAGAGGCTCAAAATAGGCAGAATTGGAATATTTTTATGGCATTTTTTGTGGTTTGATGAAGCCCAGAAATTATATATTGTATGTGATGCTGACGCGCATAAGGAGCTCAGTGTAACCTCATACTGTATATGCAGGCCCGGGCATTAGTCTCAGTGTCAGGCCTTTGAGGGTTAAGTACTACGTTTACTGCTGTATGTTGTTCAGAATCCCCTCATGTATACTCACATTCACGTGTGTATGTGCACATGTATAGTCTCAGACATTTATATAGCTTCTATAGAGGGCATGTATATAAATGTCATGTCTGCTCAGTGAAATGTTTGGGCTCCTGCTTGTTCTATTTCCCGTTTGGTAGCAGTGTTGGTCTCTGTTTTGGGGATGAAGGCGGATCCAAGGTTTACTGATAAATAATTGAAAATATCATAGAATAAGAAGGAGAAAGGTGTAGGTATGATGTTGCTTTGCTGTTCTGTTCTCTCTTCATCAGTTCTCGGTGTGCTGGACATATATATATAATATAAAGACACATTTACATAACAGTGCCAAAATAAAACCATCAAACTACCAAAGCTGTCTCTCATATGGACCTTCACATTATTTTACACCCAATCTAAAGCTGATTATGTTCTTTATGCAGTTAGGTATTAGACAACCTTAACCAATCCAGCAGCACTGTAACATCACATCAGTTTGTTTGATGTTCCCGTGTGCTGATGCTGGCAGCTTTCGATGTCCTTATGGTGTGATTTGTAATATTCACAGACATCATCCCTTCTACATATCCGTGGTAACTGTACTCTGTCTATTGAAATACATTTCTCCGCTTCTGATTCTGAAACCTGAAAGGCCAAGGTAACCGTAATCCTCTCCGCCTTGTTAGCGAAGGCTGTTGCACTTTGTTTGTGTCGTGCGCAAAATGTGTCTCCGCTTCCAAAGCTTTCGTCTATTCTCATTCCTCGATTTGCTTTTAGTCTCAAGTACATTATTTTGTTATTATTTTAATCGGGAAAAGCCAAGCTCTCTCTCACTTCCAAGAGTGCAGAAATTGAATATTATATTTAAAAGTCAATTTTCGCCATGGGATTTACGCAAATCAGCCTCTCACCGCTTCGCCCTTTCCCCTGCCTTCATTTCTCATTCATCCTCCGCCACCTTGATGCATCTGTTCATTTGTATGATTTACTCTATTCATTTGAGGACATCTTTTTTTCACGCCTGGCTCATGTTTTTCCACTTTGCATTGTTACATTGCCACGACCAACCTCTCTCTCTCTCTCTCTCTGTGTGTGTGTGTGTGTATGCATATACAAATTTCCTGTCCAGGCCATCTGCGGGGAAAAAAAACTTAAAACCTTAAAAGCAATTACTCTTCCAAAATGTAATGCCCCTGGCAAATGCAATTTCAGTATTAGAAGTGTGAGTAATTTATTTATCTTTCTATCTATTCATTTGTATATATTGCTGTGAAAGAGGGGGAAATTGGTGAAATTGTGCCTGTAAAGTGAATTAGGAGAAGAAAACTTTGGTGAACAAAGGCACACATTATAGGTGTGGTGATGATGGTAACTTCTGTCTCTCTCTCTCTCTCTCTCTCTCTCTCTCTCTCTCTCTCTCTCTCTCTCTCTCTCTCTCTCTCTCTCTCTCTCTCTCTCTCTCTCTCTCTGTCTCTGTCTCTGTCTAATCAAAACACACTGTCAGCAGGTAGAATCCCGCACACAGATTTCTTGTCACAACTCACTTGTTCTGTCGGGAAAAGACCCTGAAAACTAAATGTAAGTCTCCGGGTCTGCAACAGGAAGACACATAATGATCCGGTGTTGCTCAGTTCCTGTAAACTCTTGGAAACTGTCATTGAAATATTCATATTCATCACATATTGATGTCTCGACGCCTTCAGGGCCAAGTCCACTGCCAAAGAGGCACCTTTTGCAAAAGAGCACACGTTTTTTCATCTCTCTTTTATATTAACCACATCTGTTGTGTTGGATGTGTGCGTTTGTACGTGGGTGCGTGCGAGTGTGTGTGTGTGTGTGTGTGTATGTGTGTCTGAATTTGTGAGGAAGGAAGAGAGAGAGGGAGAAAAAAATATATCGTGTTGGACGGATATTTAGTTTTTGTTTCTCCAAAGTTTTTCTCCAGCCTGTAAGGTGTTATTGTAGTAACCTGAGGCTGCAGCTAACGCCCCACACACAGGCACATTTAATCACGGCTCACTTTCAATACACGCACAAACACACACGCAACGCACAGAGAGGAGCCCCGTCTAACCTGGACTTTCTACTGGATACTGGACGTTGGAGACATAAGAGACACGATGCAAAAGCAGCTGCTTGCTGCTTGGTCATAATAGTTTTGTTAAAATAAACGTAAATGTTATAAATGGCGTGCCTCTAATAATGTTCTGACAAGAGAAACAAACAACTATACAGTAATAAATGACTTCCAGGTGTAACGGCACCTTCTGATTGCGGTATTTGACAAACTCCCTCATTTGCGATGTTATGAGATACATTTTCAAATTCCTGCTTCTCCACTGGTCCGTGTCCCGTCCTTACACCTACGTACTTTCTGCAAAATCATCCGGCGGTAAAGAACTCTGGCACACTTTAGCTCCCTGCCTGTGACTCAACATGGTGATCGTCTCCCAGAAACACTTACGAACATTTCTTATGCATGAGAAGTTGTCGTTTCCTCACAACGTAAACAAAACCCTAAGCTGTGAAGCTGTCTCAGTCCTAGTCAGTCCTCTGGCATGCTTCACCCCCCTGCGCCTCCCACCCCTTCACCCTCCTCCCACCTCACGTCCTCGCTGCTTTCTTGGTGTCCTGCACCTCTCCAGACGGCATCTCTCACCAGCTCCACTTTCCTCTCTGCTTGTTTACAGTAAGCAAGTTCAAGGAGGATGGTTTTACCTTTTATGGCCATTCTTCATCCACGCTAAAAGCGCACTAATACAACGGCATGTTACCCAACCCCTCCTCAAGCTGACCTCTCAGATGGGGTGCCAGGGGTGGGTGAAATATGTGTGTGTGTGTGTGTGTGTATGTTCAATTTCTAAAAGTGTAAAGGGACCTTTAGAAAACGTCCACAGAGACCGACAGCAAGCCAAGGCAGAAGTTTGTTTTGAAAGTCTGTCTGTATGAAAAGATTCCTCTCAGAACAGTTTCAGTTGGACCCGCGCTCACACAAACACACACAAATGTATTCACATGCGCACGCACAGACACACACACACACAAACATGAACAAAAACAGGCAGGTGTTTTTGAGCGAGACCTGCTGCGAACATGTCTGAAGACTCAAAGAGCAGGATGAGTGTGAGTGGGAGAGAGAAAGCGCTGTGACACGAGGCATTGTGCCGCTATTGAAGGCAGGGACGGGAAATGTCATGTTTCAAAGCAGCGTTAATTAATATGTGAAGACGGCATTAACTTCTTTTCTTATTTAAGCTCTGTAATTCCACCCCGCGCACCGCAGCATCAATTAAAACCCTTCAGGCCATCTCCTGCTGGTGATCTGTGCTGCGTGTCAGGGCCGGCGTGTCGGCAAGGAACCATCTCAAAGATCCCCCACCCCCGACTGTCACCGCATGCAACAACCCGCTCTGCTGAAAGTCATTCAAGTGTGTGTGTGTGTGCGTGTCGCTGCTATGTGTTCATCTTTGACGCTTGTGTTTCTGTTTTGCGGCCTGAATGTGCAGCAAGTGGGGGCTTAAGTTAGCCACAGGGTGTGTGCAGGGATCTGACATCCACCAGCTATGGAATACTTGTGTGTGTGTGTGTGTGTGTGTGTGTGTGTGTGTGTGTGTGTGTGTGTGTGTGTGTGTGTGTGTGTGTGTGTGTGTGTGTGTGTGTGTGTGTGTGTGTGTGTGTGTGTGTGTGTGTGTGTGTGTGCGTGCGTGCGTGCGTGTGTGCGTGCGTGTGTGTGTGCGTGTGCATGAAGCTCTGGAATGCCAGTGTCAAGGGCCTGAGAAATAGCCATGTACAAACAAACATAGGCTCGTCTTTCTCTCTTGCCCTCCTCTGGTCCCTATCACTCACATGAGTACAAACACACACACAGGCACATACACACACACATGTACATACACACACACACACACACAGCATAGTTGCATGGGAGCGATGTTTATTGTCTCAGTGTTAACTATCGTTGCTGCCATATCTGGCCTCTGTAATTAGATTTACCTTTCCCTGTTTTTCTTTCCTCTCTTTCAACTCCATCCTGCCTTTTGTTTTTCTCTTTCTCCAGTTGTTTTTCTTATGAGAAGGACACAGAGGAGAGTAGAGGAGGGGTGGGGAGAGGAGAGGAGAGGAGAGGAGAGGAGAGGAGAGGAGAGGAGAGGAGAGGAGGGGAGGGGTGGGAGAGGAGAGGAGAGGAGAGGAGAGGAGAGGAGAGGAGGATCCCTTGTTTGCCTCCCCTCACCTTCCTCTGCTCTCGTGCTCGCACATTGCTCCCTCGGGTGGCGCTCGCATCTGATTCACCGCCGGAGCTCTGTGGGAACAGCGGCACCCCGAGGTTCCTCCCAGAGCGTCGCCGGTGGGGATCCTCTCTCACCCCTCACCCCCACCTGAGGGCTGCGTCACCCTCACCTGGAGGGGCCCTCTGCTTTGCTCACACTAATCCACCAGACGCACACACACACTCTAGTTGTTACATTCTAGGGTGAGCAGGTACTTGACGGGGTGAGTGTGTGTGTGTGTGTGTGTGGAGGTTGAAACTGTCAGGGGAGTGTTGTGATCTCTTGTTTTTTTTCCGCCTTTTATCCATTCGCTCCCTCCTCCTTGTCTCTCACACATACATGCACACACTTGCGTTCCTCTATTCTCTAGCCTGTGTGTGTGTGTGTATGTGTATATATGTGTGTGTGTGTGTGTGTACAGGAGGCTCCTTTTAGCAACACTCTTTTTAGTGTTACAGTCACTGGTTCTGTTTTGGAAAGAAAAACTAAAAATGTCCCACTGCTTGGTTGGAGTGACCCTGTGGTGGCACCAGTAAACTCCTCTTATGGTAGTGTGTGTTATGGCAGTGTGTGTGTGTGTATGTGTGTGTGTGTTATGGTCGTGTGAAGTGTGTGTCCCTCTACGTGGGCTATGCCACTTTTGTTTTCCCCTCTAGATTTAAAGCCTTACATGGAGACAGACACCAGAAGCTACATGGAAGTTCCCCAGACAGCTTTTTGTTGTGTGTGCGTGTGTGTATGTGTGTGTGTGTGTGTACGTGTGTTTCTGTATTTGCGTATACACAAGCCTCTGAGGGCCCATGGGTGAAGGCTACCATATCAAAGGTTCGGTGAGTGGGGATTAAATATCAGTCCCCCCCGCCCCGCCCCACCCTGCTGCTGAAGATGCTAGCTCCCTGTTTAGATGTGACAACAATAGGCGGCAGAACATTAGCCTGTCACTAGAGGGGCGAAATCCTGCCCGCTCTGCCTAGAGGTGCACAGGTTTACATCTCCCCAGTTTAAATCTGACAGGTGACAAGCGTCCTGCCGTCCTGCCTTCCAGGTGACAAGCGTCCAAACCACCTTCCTCCCTCACGTCTTCTCCCATTTTTTTTACCTGCTTTTGAGAACCAAACACATGTGTCTCCCTAAAGCCGAATCAGAGGCAGGAGAGTTTGAGTGCAAGAAGGCATAAGAAAAAAGTAACTCCCTCCTCCCTGCGCCTCCCCCTCCCTCCTCCGCCCTCGCTGGCCTGTCTGCTCCTCCTCGCACCCCCCCGCCCGCCCCCCTCCAGGGAATGTTTGGGGGCCCAGCTCATATTTTGTTTGCACAATGCATTCCTGCAGGCTCTTTATTTATGTCAATCTTCCTTTTGATCAGAGTCCGGTTACCAGTGGTTACCCACTCGCCGCTCCTGTGAGTGAAGGAACCCACCTGTGATGCAGCTCTCTCTCTCTCTCTCTCTCTCTCTCTCTCTCTCTCTCTCTCTCTCTCTCTCTCTCTCTCTCTCTCTCTCTCTCTCTCTCTCTCTCTCTCTCTCTCTCTCTCTCTCTCTCTCTCTCTCTCTCTCTCTCTCTCTCTCTCTCTCTCTCTCTCTCTCTCTCTCTCTCTCTCTCTCTCTCTCTCTGTGTGTGTGTGTGTGTGTGTCTGGTGGAGTCTGGGGCCCAGTTCCAGGGCAAGTTTACCGTCAATTAATATGGCTAAATGATTCCCTCACATGGTAAAGTATTTATGTAAGGTGATCTGGCCAGTGGTGAAGCCGAGGACATCTGGCTGTGATCTATGCCGCAGATGGCTCTACCTGCTCACACAGCTACACACACACACACACCCACACACACATACAGAGAGTCTGGAGGTGGAGAGGTGAAGCAGATTGTTTTCTGCCTGAGTGTATGTGTGGGGCAATCTGTGTGTGTGTGTGTGTGTGTGTGTGTGTGTGTGTGTGTGTGTGTGTGTGTGTGTGTGTGTGTGTGTGTGTGTGTGTGTGTGTGTGTGCGCGCTATGTGCTGTAAATTTTACGCTTTGATGCCGACATGCACAGACTGCTGCTGCAAACTATAAAGGGAAAACGTGAAGTCAAGACTTTAAATGGGGACGTACGTGTACACACACACACACACACACACACACACACACACACACACACACGCACACGCACGCACGCACACAGCACAGCAGAGCACAGAAGTGGTCACACACACCTGACATCTGATCTTGAACTGGCAGCACTACAGTGGGGCGTACTCACAAAGAAGAATGATTATAAACAGGAAGCAGCCATGACACATTACAGGTTTAAGCATTCAACAACAGACAACATGTTTTTACTTCTTCGTGGTCATTGTTGAAAGCTGTCATTTTATCCACTAGGTTATTCAGTCTACCTCTCTAACAAGGACACATACACACACACACATACACACACAGGCACGCACGCACGCACACACACACAGTAGCAATTATGGCAATCAGCAAGCCGACCCAATTAGTGTTTCCTGCTTGTTAAGCCCTGGGGGTTGGCTGCCCGACCACCTCACTTTGCATAACTTAATCTGCAATGACAGGGTGTGACACCCAGACTTCTGACCCTGCCAGCAGCCTGCGTGCATGCGTGTGTTACCCTACTAGTTGTCCACCCTATGTGTGGTTACAATTTACATTCCCCAAATTGCTCCCAGGCTGATCCAGTCCCCCGGCAGCCCGGTGAGTTGTGGATCCAGGGGGAAGCCACTCGATCTGGGTGTGATTCTGCAGCCGCTTCCCTTCTTTCCTGTGGGTTTCTCTCTTGTCTGAGCTGGTTAGAGGGTGATGGACAACTCTGTTAATATGCAGTGTGTGTGAGGAGAGGCAAAACAAGGTCTTTCCTGCGGTCTCTGATACACGTTAGCCGCACACACACACACACACACACACTCACGCTCTTCACTGTGTGTAGGCAGAGCGAAAACCCCTCCTACTACTATGTTCAAACTGAACTCCTCTAAGCAAGTGCTACGATAGTAAATTTGTTTCATGGTCAAACACTTGTGCTGTTATGAAGTGTGTCAGAAGCCCTCCCCTCCTCGGTGAGTGGCTGCCCCGTGACACATGTTGCTAGGCATTAAACCTGACAGAAACCATGGTTACTGAACACAAAAGGACTATTGTGGAGGTGTGTTTGATCTCAGTGTGTGTGTGTGTGTGTGTGTGTGTGTGTGTGTGTGTGTGTGTGTGTGTGCACGTGTGTGTGTGCACGTGTGTGTGTGTGCACGTGTGTGTATGTGTGTTTGAACTCAGTGTGAACTTCATGGAGTCTACGGAAGCTTTCTGCAAGTGGAACAAAAGCCCAGCAGAGTGTGTGTGAGTGTGGCCATCACCCCGATTGCTGAGAGAAGAAGGAAAACAACAACTTATATCTGCCTCACTTTCTCTCTCGCTCCCTCTTGTTTT
>NW_027466838.1:100000-130000 GCF_046128005.1 Genypterus blacodes
CTTTTAATGTCCTTTATAACAGACAGGTACAGGGATGTGGAGGAGGAGAGAGAGCAGTCCTCCTTCTTTTCCTCTCCACTTGCAGGACCCGCTGACAGGTCACTGACAAGTCCGTCTTCTTGGGTTTGTCTTTGGTTGTTACCCACTTTTACCTCTCCGCACCTCCCCCCCACCCCCAGTTTGTCTCCATCAGTTTCTTTTGGGAAGAGACAAAGAGAAACGCAGCCGTTCCAACTTCTTTTGTCTCTCTTGTGGACGTATGATATCCTCCTTCCCTCCTCTGTCCTTCCAGCCTTAAGCCTGTCCAATGTCGCGCCGTTTTCCATTGCTTCTCTCGTGGTGTTAATTTTCAGGAGGGGAGGGAGAGATGGAGAGCAGGAGCGAAGGTCCAGAAAGAGCCCTAAAATAACTGTCACGCAAGTGGACAGGCAGTGATTAAGGATTTAACTGATCATCCCGGGGCTGACAGTGAACCAGCTATTATCTAGCAGGAATCAAACACCGCTCAAAGCCCTGGGAGGCTCTCTGCGCCTCTCAGCATCTCTCAGCTCCTCTCAGAGGCTCGGCCAACATGAAAGGAGACGTCAGGGCCTGGCAGCTGACGAGCGAGCGAGGGAGAGAGAGAGGGAGAGAGAGAGGGAGGGAGAGAGAGAGAGAGAGAGCGAGCGAGAGATCGATCTTTATTTTGCCATTACCTCAGGGAGTGTGTTGATCTGTGTTGTGGTGATGTGCAATGGAATACAAAGGTCTACTCTGTTTGTTTATGTTGGAAACGTGTGTGTGTGTATGCGTGTGTGTGTGTGTCGCTTAAGATTACAGGAGCAAGAGTCAATCTTGAATGTTGCTACACCATGAAAATGACAGGAAAGCAAATCATGTAGCACCTGCCAAATAAAAGTAAATCTTTTGTGTTCTTGTGGTGAGAACATAATTACACTTAGGAGCAAATTAGTTTGTGTGTGTGTGTGTGTGTGTGTGTGTTATGTTGGTGTGGTTACTCTGTGTTCTTCCTCATCAAAGGCCTTTCCATGACACAGGAGACTTTGCACTTGATCCCCTTGCTGAGCCTCCCCACTGAAGCGTGTGTGCGTGTGTGTGCATGTGTGTGTCTATGTCTGTGTTTCTGTTTGTGTTTGCTGTGTTGTTAAGCTGTACTTCCTGGATGTGGTATAATACCAGCGACACCACCACTTCATCTTTTTGTAGACTTTGTGTTGTACTGATTGGACAGCAGTGGCGATGAATGAACTATAGGTGACGTTGACCTGAAGCAAGTTATCTCAGTAACTGTGTGTGTGCTTTTAATCAATTATTAAATAAATTCCTTTGTTGAAAAAAATCCCTTTCTTTTTGATTAAACACAGAAAAGTGAGCATTCTATTCATTATTTAGGAAGTAAAACATTTATCAATCTGAAGCTGAGAAGCTCTACTATTGAATTAAGTCGCCGTTGATCCAATTGGAGTAGGTGGAACATAGTAATAGTGATTGGTCAGTTTTTCCTTCTTTCTTGTATTCCGGCTTAGATTTCGTGACAGCGCCCCCAGCTTGGTGATGATTGTTTCATGACATTACAAGCCTCCAAATGACGGTGGGATAGCTAATTTATTCAATATTTTGGGGGAGTTATGGCTGGGAGAATGATGTGATGGCCTGTGAAAATTTAAATGCCAGGCTCGGCAGAAAGCCGATATCTTGGCTCTGAAGGCTGCTCTGTTGCTAAACATCAGTTCGCTTTCTGGACTAGTTTGCTAGCTGTGTTGCTGTTGTGAAATATCTTGTTTAAATGCTTTTATGGCTGTTTTATGGAACAGCCAGTTTGTTTGTGTGTTGTCATAGCGTGGGAAAAAAGTGGCAGATGCTTGATTTATTCTTTTAAAGAAATCCAAAGCAGATAGGATATTGAAACTTGTTTTGCGTGTTTGTGACACTTATCTGCTTGTCTAGAAAGCAATGATTCCCTTGTGTTTGCAGTAATTATCGATCATTTGAAATTGATATTAATGTGGGAGAGCCATGTCCAGAGATTATGTCATTTCCTTTTCTGAAAGGATCAATACATCTGATGTTAATGGCTCCGCGTCATCATAGAGTTTTGCAAAATGATGCTTAATAAACATAATTAAGACATTATACATACATAAAGTGGACATTTCTATAGGGATGATTAAAATGTAATTTAAAAATAAAAAACATAATCACACCACACACATCACATCACATAATCAGTCAATAACTCTAACGCTATACTTCATGAACTTGTTTTTGATTTGACAGCCAATAGGTAGCATTGGAATTGGCAAATCAATGTATTGTCAATTATTAATCAACTGTATTTAGAGATTAAATGAAGTGTTATTATTTTAGAATTATTTCATTAAAAAATAGAATTTGTATTTTTTTGGAAATCAAATGCGCCACCAAAATAGCAAAGAAGAGACTGCATGACATCACAGAGTGTTCCTCGCCTGAATCGTCTCAGCATGAAACGGAGGTGTGAGAAGGTCGCAAGCATCCTTCACGATGCTCAGACTCTTCTGTATCACTTTCTGCTGCGTTGTTCTCTCCATAGTAAGACTCAGTTCCAGCCTTGAACTTGCTGTTCATGATTTCTCAGGGTCCTTAAGGACAACTGCATTTTCTGTGCTATAGTGCTGCAGCGCGCACACATGCTCGCACACACACACACACGCTCGCACACACACACACACACACACACACACACACACACACACACACACACACACAGGCACAAACTCTTTCACTCACACACATACATACACCGATGAGCGCGATGTTCCTTCCTGAGGTCCCTTCACACATTAGACCAGCTCTAATAATAAAAGGGAGAGGAGTCAGAGTGGATCCTTTGAGTGTTGAGTTGAGGGCGGGTGACCCACTTATCCATTCCTCAGGCTTTGTCTGGGCCTCTGGGTTAACCCACTTACCCGCTCCCCAGGCTTCTGCTGGGCCCTGGAGTGAAGGCCGGCTCCTTTTCTCATCAAACAACTGCTCTTCATAAAGGCCACGGGCTGGGGAGGTTGGAATCTGTGGAGCCCAGCGTGCGTGTGTGTGTGTGTGTGTGTGTGTGTATACGCATCTTCACACATACACACAACAGTGCACTCGGAGGACCAGAGTGAATACTTACATTGTACTGGATAGTTCTGTGCTCAAACAACAAATTTGTTCTGAACCACGTACCTTCATGATGAGATTGTGTGCGTGCGTGTGTGTGTGTGTGTTTGTAGTGAGGTATTGTGTGTTTTTTCTTCTGTGTGTCTGTATCTGTGCGTGTATCAGCGTAGAGATCTTGCTCTCGTCTCCGCCGCCACCAAACTGCATTTGCATTTTAATTATGTCAATGTTTGTTCAAAAGCATGACAGGCGCTCAGACATGACAAAATGGAAATAAGGGACTTAAACTGGGGGAATTACAGCCCGTTGGCACGTGTTTAACACTGTGAGGACATGACGCGCGTCCCCGTGTCCTGCATTTGAGACTCTTCTTCTTCTTCTTCTTCTTCTTCTTCTTCTTCTTCTTCTTCTTCTTCTTCTTCTTCTTCTTCCACGCCACCTCAGTCTTTTCTACTCTATCATCTGACGTCAAAATAACTTCAGCTTGTTTTGTTTCATGTTTCCGACATGGACGCACCGCATCCACTCTCCTTCCTCTCCCCTCACTCTTCCTCCCCTCTCTCTCTCTCTCTCTGTCCCTCTCTCTCTCTCTCTCTCTCTCTCTCTCTCTCTCTCCCTCTCTCCGTTGAGTGGCAGGGCCAGGATGGTACTCCTGTTGTGTGTAATAAATGCTGTTGTATTGAGCCCCACAGGGAAACTCTACTCTCTCTCTCCTCTCCCAGCCATTACTGTCTAATGGTCAGATGATGGGAGAGACACACACACATACACACACACATAACCTGTCACAGACTAGCTGATATACTGCCCCCGCTCTGTGTGAACGCATCAGTGCGTGTGTGTGTGTGTGTGTGTGTGTGTGTGTGTGTGTGTGTGTGTGTGTGTGTGTGTGTGTGTCATATAGAGGCTGATATACCACCCTGGCCCCTGGGCAGAGGAAGGGGGGGTGGGGGGGTGACAGCAGTAACTCACTCGCAACCTGATCAAGCAGTGATAAATCCTCTGAAGCCATGTGGTTCCCTCACACACACACACACACACACACACACACACACACACACACACACACACACACACACACACACACACACACACACACACACACACACACACAGTTCCACCCTTCCACCCTCTCACTCTCTCTTACCCATCGACTCCTCGGGGGCGTCATTGAAAAGGATACGTGCATCACTTAAACCGCCACCCCCCCCTCCCTCCCGTGCATTATATGACAGCAGCGATGTTACGGTCTCTGACTCAGTGTGTGTATGTATGTGTGTATATGGGGGGGATGTAGTTCAGATTTTCCTTGGGCCACATTAAAAGTTTTCACCCGCCTTTCTCTTCTGCTCCTGATCAGTAGCTTTTAATTGGATAATGGCCTGCTGCGGTCAGTTTTGCAGGAGGAAGCTGCCCCCTCCTCCTCCTCCTCCTCTTGTTCACCCCTGAGCTGTGATGGGCTGTGATGTAGCGTTTAGTCAGTGACTGGTGAAACTCTGCCCGGTGTCCAGATGGTTCACAGATCGCAACACTTCCTCACCAATTTGTTTTTCCGGATTATTTTCGTACTTCAGCAAATCTTGTAAAATTCCAAATTGTTACAACTCATTGGCGGACTGATTTAAGTTTTTCAATTTATTATTTATTAACAGCATAATAACTGTTGCACTTGTCTTGCTCAATGCCAAAGCATCTGCATTCCACAGTTGCTGATCAGTGCTTTATTATAAGCACAGTGCAATTTGGAGTTGTTTGAAAATATTCTTTTGTGTCGACTATCCTGTGGCTGTCAATGAATGTGTTTTTTTATACAAACACACACACACACACACACACACACACACACACACACACACACACAGACACACACACACTAACCAACCAACCAAACACGCATGTGCAACACAAAACACTAGAAAGAAGACAAGGGCTGGGCAGTGCAAGGACGGCAACCTACTTCAACTACAATCGGGCCAACCTTGAGAGGCGCTGGTCCTTTCTCCTGGAACAGGGGAGGGGAGGCGGGGGAATAATTTGAATATCGCTGTAACTTTGAATTGCAAAAGTGATAAATACCCAAACCCCCTTTTTTTGATAGAAACCTTGTCTGTAATGATAAACACTAAAAGGACTTCTTTCTTTTTAAAATATCTGCTTTGTTATCTTAGAGCAGAGGTTGAAGCTGTTTAAGCACAACGCTGCAAAAGTGCTCGCTGACAAAAGAATCAACACTTCTATAATCAAGTTGACAGAGTGTGTGTGTATACGCAGACACACGCCTACACAGACAACATTATTTATTTATTTTTTAACCTGAAATACACAGAAAAGAGGCTCACTATCCATCCCTTTGAATACGTTTGCGTTTTGACATCGACGTGCGTGTGTATGTGTGTGTGTGCGCGTCTAGGCGCCTTTTGTCATCCACCCAGCGTTGTGAGGACCTTGAACAGGTTCATCTCATAGACACATACCTACACTTTCACAAGTGGCACATGGAGGCAAGGCAAGATTGTAAAGAAGATGTGAGCTGCTGTGTGGGTCAGATGTGTGTGTGTGTGTGTATGTGTGTCCCTGTGTGTGTGCGTGCGTGTGTGTTAGGTGTGTCTGGCCTGCGATGGTCTCCTGTCATAAAGCTCCTGTCTTACCTGAGGATTATGCGGATCAGACAGTGATTGACAGCTCCTCCTTTTTTCCTTCTCCCCCCTCCGCCTTCTTCCTCTAGCAACGGTTTGTTTGGGGTTACAGATGAACACCGTGACTACAATACACCTGAGAGCGCCTGATGAAAGGCGGGTGAGGGGGCTCCAATCTGCGCTGAATGGATGTACAGGTGCGTGCATATTGGCGCGCACCCCTTTACTGTTGTCAGCGCGTGAGTGCGACCTTCTACGTATGCGTGGATGTTCATGATAGTCTGCGTATATGCGTGTGTGTGAGTGTTGGTGAAAGAAGATGAAAGGTGTGTGTGTTGAGCCCGGCTGTCAGTCCCTGCCATGTTTTACAGCCCGTCCGCTCGGCAGAGTGATTAGAGCTGTCGACTCTGATGTGATGACACGGGCTGAAACCACAGCGGGGGAGGGGAGAGAGGCAGGCAAGCGAGAGGCGGATCGGGGGGTCAGGTGGAGATCAGAGAGAAAGTTTGAGAGGGACGGTTTAAGAGGGAGAGTTGACCTTGACAGCAGCTGCAGCAGCGGCGGCGGCGGCGTCGGCGGCTCGATTTTTAAAACGTACACGCCGCTACCAGCCACCTCGTGACGTCACGGCTCTGGGCCCACCCGTCGTTCACAGTGCACAGGAACGCCCTACATGGCCGTGCAGGCGACTAAACTGATGATATACAGGCGGCGTTCTGTATAAGTGCATTAACCTTTAAAAGCATACGTTCCCTGACAGCTATACGGGAGAAGAAACCCAGAGATCTGCGGACCTCTCCTCCACAAACACTGTCCTTTAAAGCCCAGGGGGAAGGCGTACGCGCAGGTCGCAGTTTACACTTCTTGGCGTATATACGTGTCCGTACTTCACAGGCGTCCCCGTCCCCCCGTCCCCCCGTCCCCCTCCCTCTCCCCCTCTCTTTCACCTTTGGCGTGCCCCTTTTCCATATGTTTTTAATCGGGCCAGAGGGAGGGAAGAAGGAATTGACGAGGGGAATACTCAAGGCCTGTTTGGGTTTAATGTCTGCTCCTGCTCTAATAGAGGATAAATAAACACAGACACACACACACTCGCACACACACACACACATACGAAACCTACCTTCTGGTTGCGTGGCCAGTCAAAGCTAATACAGCAGAAAATGACTCTCTCCCCCCCCCCCCCCCGCCCCCCCCCCTCCTCCCCCCTCCTCCCCCGGTCCTCCCTGTGCGCTGTTGCTGTTATTACTGGATCCTAATAAGGCCCAGATGCCTAATATTAGACGTAATCTGTCAGAATAGTTTTGTTTATGTAATTTAATTTTTTCCAGGCAGTTGTTTCCAATTAGGTTGTTTAAAAGTTTTAATTGAATTAAATGGGAGATATCTACATGAAGAGAAACGGCTAAAAGACCCAACTGGGCCGCGGGTAGACATGCGGGAACAAAGCTGTTGTGGCCTCTACGCGTGTGGTTATGTGTGTGTGTGTGCGTGTGTGTCTGTGTGTGTGTGTGTGTGTGTGTGTGTCATGATACACACCTATCATTATAGCGTTCCCATTATTGTCAAGCCTCTCAGATCTGAGTGCCGTATCGTCTGTGGTAATTATGACGTTATGAGGTGGCAATTACGCTGAAATGTGTTTGACTGTCAAACGCCCACCACAATGACATGTCAGCCCGCCGAGATGAGCACGAAATGGCTGAAATGGAGAGAATGAAAGAAATAATGTTGAGCGACTGCTTCGGTGGGGGGAAACCGACTGACTAATTGACAGAGAGAGAATTCAGCCAGGCAGAGAACACAGAGGCAGGTGCTCGGCTCATTAATTATGCCTCTGAGAGTCTGAAATATGCTCTTATCTTTTAACATTTTAGCGTTTAACTTTGTGTCTGTAATAGCAGACGTTGTTGCAGTTTGTTTCCTATCACGCCGCTCTATTCACAGCCACAGTCGCATTCTTCAGCCGCTCTCTCCCTCTCTCCCTTCGCTCACTCACTCAGAATATCTTGACCTGAACCTAATCCCATTTCCACTTAAGTGCACAGTATTTATAGTCATTCTTCCCTGTAACCACAGGGGGCACAGGCGAGCAAGATGCACAAGGGGGCTAACTTTGCAGCCTTGATTCACGAGAGGCCTGTGTGTGTGTGTGTGTGTGTGTGTGTGTGTGTGTGTGTGTGTGTGTGTGTGTGTGTCTGTGTGTGTGTGTGTGTGTATGTCTGGCAGTGTGGGAGTTCTGTTTAAAAGGCATGTGTTGGTGATTGTGCACATCTTTGTTTATCTGGCACCTTCCTCCCTCCCTCCCTCCCTCCCTCCGTCCTCCGTCCTCCTCCTGCCCCGAAAGCATGAAACTCATAAAGAGTTGCCAGGTAACAGCCGGCCGGGGTTGGTGGTGGGGTGCACGGGGGTGGTTGGGCAGTCGGGGTGGGGTGGGGTTGGTTGGTATGATGCGGGGTGTGGGGGCAACCTGTCAAATATCCTGCAGAAAGAAAGGGCGAGTGCGTGTTAGAGAGCATTCCACAGCAGGAGGAAAAAAAAGAGAAAAAAAGACAAGGATCCCTTCAACAGGCAGGCCAGTGTTGCGTGACTGCTGTTGCATAAACATGCACACACACACACACACACACACACACACACATACGCGCACGCTAAACGCACACACATGCATCACACACAGACAGCGTCCAGCCATGAATTGTGCCCTGATGTGTTTTCTCTCGCTGGTAACTTTAGTATGGATGATTTAACGCTTAACTGCAATCAGTGTTAAAGCGTTCCACAAGGCTCACTCAGACATAGCAGCTGTGTGTGAGAGCCTGTGTGTGTGTATGTGTGTGTGTATGTGCGCGCGCGTTCCTCTCCCAGCCATAACAGACTCCTGGGCTGTTTAGAGAGGCTGGCTACAATGCGGAGGACAGATGTGGAAAACCCCTGGCTCTCCAGACAAGGGCCTCCTTCATCCCTCCTTCTCCTCTCCTCCACCCAGGCGGAGGGATGGAGGGATGGAGTTACTGAACTAACTTCCTGGATTACATCAAACACCCCTCTGCAAGCAGAGCCGCAGCACCTCCTCCTCCTCCTCCTCTCTCTCTCTATCTCTCCCTCCCTCTCTTCGTTTCTCTCCATCTCTTCCTCTGCAGGGAGTCTATCGCTCTATCTAACTCATTCAGATGCATGCAAAAACACAGCAACGTCCTGCTCTGTCTGCTCCACTAACACACACACACACACAGGCCTCTGTATGCTGACGTGTGTGTGTGTGTCTGTGTGTCATTCATTCAGCTGTGTGTGAAGGCACTTACACATAGATAACAGACGCCGCCAAAGCAGGAAATTGAGAGTTTGAAGATTTTTGTTTTAAAATGACTCAATCTTATTTTTTGTATCTGGGGAAAACAATCATATCAGGCTCCATATGTGATAAGTTATTAGACTCTATAGAATTTGGACGTCGTCATAGTGATTTGTTTTAATAAAGCATTCAGGCTGTTTTTATTAGACGGTTAAAACATTAATATCTGAACGAGTGAGAGTAATGAGATGAGACTGTTTTTGATTTGTAGCTTTAAGACAAAAAAAATAACCAAACCTTTGTTTTTTTCAGTTTCATTTTCATTCAGATTGAAGCCATAAGAATTGGACTCAATCAAATCGTACGTCACTTTTACGACATCATCATAAACTCAATACAGAACCGTCACAATAGATGATTACAGCCGCACATTGTCGACATTTAAAGTTGTGTTTTCTATTCGGGGAGCCGCTGGTGTGTGAGTGTTAGGGGCGCGGTGAAGTTGCGTGCTGACTTGAGGCATGTGGAGCAGGTGTGTGTGTGTGTGTGCTGTGTGAGCGAGCGTGGCCAAGGCAGCGAGCTGCAGAGGGCAGTCAGTAGCCGCTGAGCCACGGAGCAAGTTGGGGATTGGGATTTGTCGTTATCTGCCCAGCCGTCTGCAGCTGTATTTACCGCCTTTGTTTGTTGTTCTCTAAGCAGTCGGAGATATGTGTGTGCATGTGTGTATGTGTGTGTGTGTGTGTGTGTGTGTGTGTGTGTTTGCTGTTCCCTGTGCGGCCCGGGGAGGACTGGGAATTTTCTGTGTCAGTGCATCGGAGGATTTTGGCTGGAGCTTTGTTGATCCTGTCTTTGTTGATCCTGTGTTGTTGTAGCGAGGGGGGCAAGAAGATTGAAGCATTAGCCATGGCAGCCAGGACTTAACCCTCTCCCTGCCTCCACCCCACCCCCCGAGCCTGGACGCTGGGCCGGGGCGAGACAGCCCCTCTGACCTCTCCCTCGTACCTACTAACTCCTGCTTACAAACTGTGCAGAAATGCTCTCGGTTCCCCTCTTGGTTTTGTGTCATGCTCTTTGAAGCGAGCCAACTTTCAATTATTGGCCCTCCAGTTGGGCCCAGGCACCAGTGGCCAGAGGTGTGTGAAGTTGTAAGTGTGTGTGTGTGTGTGTGTGTGTGTGTGTGTGTGTGTGTGTGTGTGTGTGTGTGTGTGTGTGTGTGTGCACATGCGCGTGTGTGTGTGTGTGTGTGCGTACGCTCTGGGGTTTGTTTGTGGCCTCGAGCCAAGAGATCCCCACACCTTTTTGCTGGTCTGGCTGGAGAGGAGATAACCAGAATTGTCGATGTTTGTTTGTCTGAGGTGACATACAGCGTGTGTTTCCTTCTCCACATCTGATGGGCAACACACACTCGTTACAAATGTGTTTTAGGCACAGTAGAAAATGACTTCTTTCAAATGGACTAATTTCCAGGCCTCTGTGAGCTGTGACCTATCCTGCTCTGACCGCCCCGTAGGTTCAGGATAAAAAAGCGTTACATCCACAGAGCAAGGCAGAGAGGAAGCTTTAGTTCTCCACTGTGACCTCGCAGTTCCAACTCAGCAGCAGGAGACACATGGCTCTGCTCTGCTCAGACCCTGATAACACTGCAGGAAGCACAGAGGACAGAAGGCAGCGGCAGAGGAAACAAACTTTAGCACCCTGCAGTTAAAAACAACGCTAAAGGAGATTTTGCACGAAAAACTTTCCCACTAAATTGGGAAGAGTGACAATTTACAGCGACATATACAGATGTATAACCTGTAGCCTATATGGGAAAATAAACATTTCAACGTTATGAAATGTTTATATTTGTGTTACATTTCGAAACAACGCAGAAATGCTGAAGTTCTGTTTTTCTGGTGTGAGCTCCTCTGTCTGTGTGTTACTTAGCCCCTCATGCTGCGTTGAGCTCAGGTTGTGTTGGAGCCTCTGTGGGTGGCACGGTGGAGAGATGATTGTTTGTGATAAATATGAGCTTGTACTGCTTTGTTCCCCTTGGTAAGTAAATTACATACTTACATGAGGACCAGTAAACAGAATTGATTTAATGATCACCATGTCTATACATCAATGATTCATCACAGCATTTCTATATATTCCTCTCCTATGTGCGCTACCCTGCAGCGACACGGCATCATAGGTTTAGAGGCCATTAGGCTGCTTTCACAAGCTCGAAAAACTAATCAGAATACGGCAAAATAGTCATTTAATATCTGTGGATAGACCTTAAAATAGAATATTAAAAAAATCTATTTCCCTTTGAAAAGACAGCAATGTTCAAATCAAACGTAATCTTAATGTTTCAATATGATAAGGGATACATGGAGCCTGCAGCTGCATCACAAACACACTGTGTACCTGGCTGATGCTGCAGCTTTTCAAATGTTGGAACGTCCAGGAAGTAACAGGATGGCTCAGAATGTCTCAGTTCCACCGCTGTGAAAAGGGCCGAAACATCCTGAAAAGGTTCATGGTTCCATAAAAAAAAGCTCCTGCTGAGCAAAAGCGACCTGAGTCAAAGAAAGAAAGAGAGAAAGAAAGTGAAAAACTGTGAGAGGGAAAAGGCCCATTTGCCAACAGATACACAGCTATTTGGTCCTGTGTGTGTGTGTGTGTGTGTGTGTGTGTGTGTGTGTGTGTGTGTGTGTGTGTGTGTGTGTGTGTGTGTGTGTGTGTGTGTGTGATGTGCAGTTTAATTAAAGTGTGACCAGAGGCCAGTGCACATCAATCCTCTGGCTCTCCAGGCAGGTGCGAGCATATGCACATACTTGTTTCTCTCCTCTCAGTGTGTTCAGATTTCAGAAGTTGCCCAGGCTTGCCAAAAGTGTGTAAAGACACACTCACCTTTTATCGTCTATAAACATTTCTGTTGACGCCATTTAAGAGAATTTTAGACGTACCTCAGAAGTCGCACTCAGTATTTTTACGTATGCGTTTACTCACAAAACTAGGCTAATGAGCTAATTTAAAGAATTAAATTGGACAGACTAACAGACTGACAGGCAGGCAGACAGACAGACAGACAGACAGACAGGCAGACAGACAGGCAGACAGACAGACAGACAGACAGACAGGCAGACAGACAGGCAGGCAGACAGACAGACAGACAGACAGACAGACAGACAGGCAGGCAGGCAGGCAGGCAGGCAGGCAGGCAGGCAGGCAGGCAGACAGACAGGTATAGTGTCTGGCCCACAGCTATGAGCTCAGATGTTCTCAAGAAACATGAAAGCTGCCTTCACGATGTCCCTGAAGAAGAGTTCTTATCTAACAACAATTCAAAAACCCCGAGCTCTCCGTGTCGTCTTCGTCTTCGTCTTCTTCTGCGTGTTTGTTTCCCTTTCTCACTTTCACCCCCTCTCCTGTTTCAGCCTCTCTACAGACACAGCAGTCACCTGCAGAGGATTAAGGGGGTGTGGAGGTGGAGGATGTCTGCTTATTGTGTTGTGGTTGTTTGCGTGTCTGCGTGCCCGACATGGGTGGGGGTGGGTGGATGTGGGTGGGGGTGGGTGCTCAGTGACCTGAGTCTCTATGGAAACCTTGACCAGAGCTGTTTCCATTCTATCGACTCATCTGCCGCTCGGTTTTGGAGGGAAAAAGTGCTGCAAACACTTCGAAAAAGTTGTCAGCAAAAACACAACTTCATCAGAATACTTCTCAATCATTCAGGCAAATCTTTTCCAAGTAATTCAATCTATTTTTCTGATAAATCATTAATTGAAGACTCATTGAAATTGGCTTTGAACAATGAGCGGCAGTGTAAATTAAAAGAAAGATCTCTCTCCTCATCCTCTTGCTTATTTAGTCTTAGCTGATTTGTGGAGTTCAAGGTCTCTGTGCCTCTGACTGCCTGTGTTTTTGTCCCAATAATGAAATCTGCCTCAATGTGGTCCACTCATCAAACATCCGCATTACAGAGCACAAAGACAGAAAGAGACAAGGGGACAGCAGAGAGCGGCCGCAGAGAGACATTTGGAGGTACTTATACAAATCCATTTTTTGTGCCAGGTGTGTGTGAATGCGTGTCATTTAACTTCTCTTTAAGTGTCAGTAGATAGTAATTACTTTTCAGTCCTCTAGGTATTAATGATGCAGAGTTTGTTGCTGAACTTGAGCACTTTTATACGTGACGTTAAAAAGATGAATCCTGATTCATGGACAAGCTTCGACAATTTTCCAAACTGCATTTATTGACGTCATAATGAGAGTGAAGGAGTCTGACAAACTGCATATGCATTTGTTGTTCTTGATTCATTGACTTCTCTCCTTTACGCATTATAAGGTTTCAATGCCACACACACTCCACACTTCATTCCAAACTCTCCTGTATTCAACTTACAAGGTTGTTGTAACTTCATATCTCCAAATCTCCAAATTCTTCACTGATGCGTAACATAACATTTGTCGGTTGAACTTTAATATATGTGACTGTTGTTTTATTTTAAGGGCAGTTTAGAATTTTGCATAGACTTTTCTTTGTAGTATCAGGACTGCTATTCTAGTAACGGACAGATTTCCCTCTACCGCTGGATAAGACAGAGACAGATAAAGAAGAGAAGAGAACTCTTTGTTAGTGTGTGTGTGCGCGTGTGTGTGCGTGTGACATGTGTCGGTTAGGTGAGAGCGGTGTGTGAGTGTGTGTGTGTGTGTGTGTGTGTGTGTGTGTGTGTGCAGCGTAGAAAAGCAATCACACAAACAAATTAATTAGTCTCCTCCTGCAAAGGGGTTTGATAAATTGAGCTGCTCATCTCTTTCAGCGCACACACACACACACATGCACACACACACACCTTTTTTTCATGCTGGTCTTTCCTGTGCAATAAACATCTCATTACACTGTCCCATGCTGCATGTTAATTGCATTTGTTCTTTGTCTGTCATTTTGCTGTTTTGCATTGTCTGCCTCACTGCATACATTGTACATACATGAACACAATATCAACCCACACACACACACACACACACACACACACACACACACACACACACACAATCATGTGTTTAAGCCTACAGGAAGCCCCATACAACTCCCAAAACGTGGAGGCTTATTCTCTCTAACCTTGTGTCTTATTTAAGCCTCTGTGGCACTGAGCCATTCTCTTCCTGCACGTAGACGAGTAATATGCTTTAATTATTCATATTTCCAGTTTTTATTAGACTACTTAACTGTAATATTATTCCCACAGTTTGTCAATGAACTCTCTTTATACCCATCACAGCAGAGAGAGAGAGAGACTGGAACACAAATATGCAGTGGACACACACAAAGCGCATTCATAAGTTATTTTCCCCGTAAGATGCTGGCGGCCCGGAATGAATTCAATTCAATTATCACACTCAGTCACACACACTTACACACACACATATACACACGTAAGCATATGCACACAAACACACTGGCACACTGGCGCACAGACACGTTAAGCAGTGTGCACTCATTAAACACTCTCATTATACACAGGAGGAGATCCCTGCAGGTGCAGTTTACCAGAGTTAAGTTCATTTCCTGCTCCTCCTCCTCCTCCTCTTCCTCCCCTCTCTCTCTCCCTCTCTCTCTCCGTCCTATTCGCTTTCTATCAGGCTGGAAAAAAAACACAACTTTGTTAATGACAAACTTAATGGGTATGTGCTGTAGTGTGTCTCCTGCGTGGAGTGTGACCTTTGACCTCTCCGTGCAGACAAGACCGTGTTCCATGTTTGATGACATAATGTTTTGGAGCATTTCAGCAGGTTGAGTCAGGTGAGCGACACTTTCATACCTCAACCTGGGAACATCAGACATATGTTTCTCAACTCATTTATTCCATCATTCCTTCATTTGTAACTAGAGTGCAGCTACGTCTAATTCTAAGGCCTTCTCTATGATTCATATGCTAAAGTGAGACTGAATGGCTACTGAGCTGGATTACTCAGTTTCTTTGTGTCAAACCACTCATTTTCTCTGACTGACACACACATAAAAAAGCCCTTTATACCTGACCTATCACAACCTCTGAATGTATATAACTGTGTGTGTGTGTGTGTGTGTGTGTGTGTGTGTGTGTGTGTGTGTGTGTGTGTGTGTGTGTGTGTGTGTGTGCTCTCTCCCGGCTGGTGGTTCGTTCAATTACTTCTACTTCAATGTTATAGACTTGTTCATTAATTTTAGATTTTGTAACCTTCACAATTTGCAGTATATATAAATATGTATCTGAAGTATAAGTATGTGTATGTGCAAGTTATCATTCGTTCAGTTTCGTTGCTGCAGTCTGACCTACTTTCTCTACTTCCACTGCCTGCTGCCGTCTTTTCTCATCATCCTTGTCAGAGTTCAGTTGTCTTTCATTCCGATCATCAAATCTCCATCCAGGTTTCATTTAAAACCTAAGCCTATATTTAAAATAAAGCCAAAAAGAAAACCCTTTCTGACATCACTTCTGCTAAAATGGATAATATGCAGCAGTGAATCCACTGGGTAAGCGCTAGTTGTCGCCTCACAGCAGGAAGGTCGTGGGTTCCTGTTTCCTGTCTGTTCCGTGTTCTTCAATCCTGATCATGAATCAAACGCACGGACAGAAAATCTTCTCATTCACATTCACATCAATTAAAAGCGTTCAGTATAAGAACAAAAGAACTCATCTATGCTCATTTGGCCTTGGCAGAGGTATGAACAGTGACGAGCATTTGTCTAATGTTCCTGTGCAGTGATCCAACATGTTCTTTTGCTGTTCTTGTCCCCAGAAAATTCTGGGTCTTCCAGAAATACATCAGATTGTGTTCAAATAAAACAATTTGATTTATAAAAACGAGCGGTAGAGTTGCTTTTTAATAGAGGAAGATGATCGATGTCAATGAAGGAGCCATTTCATCTTAATGTGCTGGTAGTTTGTGACACAATAACGAAAATATAGAGACACATTTACACACTTTGTCAAATATAAATATGCACAGCAACACAAGAACCCTTCCTTCTCTCTCTCTCCCTCTTTCACACTTCACCTGTCTTCCTCCTCTTCCTCTTTGTGCCGCCATCCTAATTCCTTCATTGAATATTCTCAGATGGAGTCAGATCTCTGTTCCACAAAACCTAAACCCGGCAACCTTTCAGGCACACACTGCGCATGATGCAATCGGTTTTGCATTGATTGTTTCTAATCTTACTTGCGTTTCAGCTGTTTTTGTTCAGTCAAAGATAAGATTGAGGGAATGAGTGCACGGGTGTGTGTGTGTGTGTGTGTGTGTGTGTGTGTGTGTGTGTGTGTGTGTGTGTGTGTGTGTGTGTGTGTGTGTGTGTGTGTGTGTGTGTGTGTGTGTGTGTGTGTGTGTGTTTGCAGAGAGTTGGGAGTTGAGGAAGCAGCATCCCACCAGGGTTTGGATTCTTAAATGTGCTTTTGTTAAATGTGATGCAATAGTGATGTAGGCTTGCCTGTGTGTGTGTGTGAGTGTGTGTGTGTGTGAATGAACAATGAATGAGCGAGCACTTGTGTTGATCTGAGTCTGTGTTTAAGGCTGCTTTTCAACCTAGAGGAAATTATAGGTTCTCTATTGATGAGAGAGGAAACTCCCCCTCCCCTCTCAACCTCGCCATTCTCTGCGTGCGTGCGTGCGTGTGTGTGTGTGTGAAGAGTGTGCGTGCTTATTTGTGCGCACGTATATGTGTTTGCATGTGCGTGAGCGTGCGTGAATGGCAGGGCTGCTATCTGTGCCATCACACGTGGCTGCGTGTGTTAATAGAGAATGCCCCACGCTGCCACCGTCTTTGTTTGCCAAGGACATACATATGCATGAAGCCTGTGTGTGCGTGCATGTGAGTGTGTATGTGCATGGGAGGGGGTTACTAATTACTAGATTCCTATCATGAATATGTATGGGGGCATCCTTTATTATGGGATTGGCTTAAACACATCACACAAACGGACAAGTGGCAGGCAGAGGGGGTAAGGGCTTGAGAGGGGAGACGCCTCTTCAGACAAAAACAGGGAAAAAAGAGAGATTTTCCACAGAGCCTCCACACACTCCTGCACCTACCGACTGGCTTTGTCTCATTTAGTCCAACATCATATTTCTGTATTTATCCATCAAAACTAGAAGCACATTGAGCTTCCACATTAGGACGAAAGTTCAACATCAACCACAGCTTGTAACATCTCATCGAAGTCCATCTGTGGTTTGGAGCCTATAAAATGATCCATGTAGTTCTGTGACGACTACAATCTATTGATGTATTGATTGAACCTGAGAGGGCTACGTGTGTGGATAATGTTAACCTGCTTCTATTGATTAGTTGTGGCAAATCAAATCGATGCAGTGAAAAGGTTACAACGTATCAAGCTCAGCTAACGTGTCAATTAGCATGTTAGATGTTGTTCTGTTTAATATGTGTTGATTTAACATGTAGAATTCATTAACTTTCACCATTTATACAAGACTCAATCAATAAAATGGAAAACAAAATGAGCCCCTCCCCCTCTGTGCAACATTGACCCGGAAGAGCAGATGAAAATCAATAAAAATGAAGCTGTTATATCCAGTGGAATGTTTTTTTAGAGGCATTTAGAACACTATGAACTGATTCTTTTAGGGTAGTGCAGTGGTTCCCAAACTTTTTCTTTCGCGCCCCCCTTATATGGATCAGAGGTTTTTCGCTCAAGCTAGCATACTTTTCAATTTTACAACCAACGAGTGTAACGAGTTAAATCTCAGCTCTGCCTCTCCTCTCCATTGTTGCTCGCTGACTCCGACTTAACACACATTGCCCAATTTAACCTTACACTCATACGACCTGACATGTATACAAAATACCGGACACGAAGTGTTTCTCTGGCTTGTGTTGTTTCTCTCTTCCACATGGACAAACTCGATTAGTGCGGCTTGGTCTTTCGTGGCGGAAGTCCTTTCACGTGACGGGTGGAGCAGGTGGAAACACAGTCGGTGGGGGAAATGAATCAAATCACATGACTGGCACACGTACTGTATTTATGGTGCTTATCAGTGTTTGTTTCTTTCAAAATAAGAGCATGTAGAAGCAATAGAGGACATGGATGAATGAATGAATCAATGAATAGCTGCGAGTGAGCGACACCTATTTTCCATCTCCTGTCTCCTTTCACCCCGACCCCTGGAATCACACAATCAGGACAGTATGAAAGCTGCCATATCTCTCTCTCTCTCTCTCACACACACACACACACACCACTGTGCTACATCTCTGACAATAGTCTGGCAATCTGAGCGGTAGCGAACGAAATAAAGGAGCAGCACGTTGAAGAGAGAATGTCAACTGTCAGTCTGCTTGCGGTGCGGGGAATCAGCCGAAGCCATCAAACTTCTGTCCTGAGAGAGGAGAAAAGAGAAAAGGAAAGGAGAGGAGAGGATGGTGTGTGTGTGTGAGGAGGGATGAAGAAGAGAGAGCAGGGGGGGGTGGGGGGAGGGGGGTGAGAGAGAAAGAATAGGGGAAGCAGGAGTGACTGGTAGGTACAGATGCTGGTCATCATCAGTTGCCATTTTTAAGATGATTTCTGTGTGTGTGTGTGTGTGTGTGTGTGTGTGTGTGTGAGAGAGAGAGAGAGAGAGAGAGAGAGAGAGAGGGGTCGGGGCTCCTGGTGTTTGCCAGCGTTAACATAGACATCACAAGTTGCCAGAAGTGAGAGAGAGAGAGAGGAGGAGTAGGAGAGTAGGAGAGGAAGAGAGGCGGTGTGTTTGAAGAGAGCTGTTGAGATAAATCAGTATGTTTACGTTCTGGAGGAACAAAGTGTTCCGTTGGCAGAAGAGCACTCGACTGTCCGTTTCCCCTTGGACTGTTTTTACAGCACCATTTTGTGTCTGTTTTTGTGTGTGTGTGTGTGTGTGTGTGTGTGTATGTGTGTGTGTGTGTGTGTGTGTGTGAAATGACAACATCAAGGCCTATCCTTGTGCCATTTAAAGCTAAGCATCACATTTGGGAGATCATTTAACTTTCCTTTTAACGTGAGTACATTAAGAGTCAGAGTGAAAAGAAGGTAAACATTAACAAAGTTTGGCTCGGCTTTGTGTGGGACAAAGTGACAAATTGTGACGACGCGTGTGTGTGTGTGTGTGTGTGTGTGTGAAACAGAGAGAGCGAGAGAATAACAACAAAGCTACCGATTCATTCTTAACTCTTTCATCTTTATATACAGGATGTGCATGAATGGTTTAGATCATGTTGAAGAGGTTTCAGTGTTGTGCTGGTGTTGGATGGATGTGTCCTCTCATCTTCTGTCCTCTCATCTTCTCTCCTCCTGGGCGTCCCGGGCCTGGGTTTTGCAGTCAGCATTGAGTCAAATTACTCTCTTTCCTAAACGCATTCGCAGCTTTGTCAACAAGTAACTCGCCCCCTTGTTGTAAACGTTCTGGTGCCTGAATCAAGACACTAAACGCATCTTAAAGGAGCGGCAGGAGAGGAGCGTCCGCCCGTCGACCCGATGTTGCTGCTCCGTCTATCAGTGTCCAAACGTGCCAGGGGCAGAGGAGAGCGAGTGAGCGATAGGGAGAGGAAGAGAGAGAGAAAGAGGGGACGGGGGCGTGGAGGCATGGGTGGATGGGTGGATGGTGAAGTGCTCTTGCGTTGGGGCGAGCGAGCAGAGAGAATGATCGCCATTCTGCCTTTTATTATCTCGAATGTATCAACTTAATCACAGCTCCATTCTCCCCCGGTCCTCCCCTGGGCTCAGGGGGAGACACTGAAGGAAAATTGGAAAAAAGTATCAAGCTAGGCAGGAGGGGGAGTGGGGGGGGGGGGGGGGGGGGAAGACCGGAGTGGAGATGGACAGAGAGAGAGAGAGAGAGAGAGAGAGAGAGAGAGAGATAAACCTGTTAATTTTTCATGGCCAGCCGCTCGTAATCGCAGCGTTCAGCGCCCTCAGAGCCTTTTAGAGTTTGGAGTGCAATGTGCATGTGTGCGTGTGTGTGGGTGTGTGTGTGTGTATGTGATGGATTGAGCTTCATTATTAAGACCTCCTCACACACACCCCACCCGGCCCCTCACACTCCCCGGTGTGGCTGCCCAAAGTTCTAATAGTCACTATCATAAAGAGGCGTTATCCTCTGATAGCTGAGCTCACTGTCTTACGGCTATAAAAACACTGTAACTTCATTTATTTGCCATATATGGACACGGATAGAGCTAACGAACCGGAGGAAACTGTCAGAGCAATCAAAAAGAAGTTATGTCAAGTCACCAGTGTGTGTGTGTGTTTGTGTGTGTGTGAGAGAGAGAGAGAGAGAGAGAGTTGGAGACTTAGTTGAAGCTTAAGTTTGGAAGTCAGTGCACTTGCGCCTGTTTACTTTGCTTGCTTTGCTACGTGGATATACTGGGTGTGTGTGTGCGTGTGTGTGTGTGTGTGTGTGTGTGTGTGTGTGTGTGTGTGTGTGTGTGTGTGTGTGTGTGTGTGTGTGTGTGTGTGTGTGTGTGTAATCCAAGACAAGTTGTGTAGTTTTGGTACACTGGCAGAGACATAAAATATGTGGCAAAGTGCAAACGACACGGGCAGCGTGCACACACTCACACATACACACACACTCACACATACACAAACAGAGCAGGTTAATCATGACTATAATCACCCATCCTCCACACGTACACACACACATACACACACAAACACACACAGGCAGTTTGGCAGTACATGGCCATGTAAGGGGAAAAACCAGTGTGTGTGTTTACACTAAAACACTGCTTGTCTGAGTGGCTTTAGAGCCCAGGCAGAGCGGGCAGCCTTTTTAACAAGCCTTTAAAATCCTACTTACACACACACACACACACACACAAGCCCATACACACACACACACTTTTCGCTCCCCTTCTTCTTCTTCTTCTTTTGCTGTCTTTCACCTGATTTATCTGAAATAGACGTTTTCTCTTCTTCTTCTGGGCCATCAGGATGAATTAGCACCTGTGTGTCACCCTAACGGTCATTATTACATTAGAGCACACACACACACACACACACACACACACACACACAAGGTCAGATTCATCATGACTTTGGTCGCATCCCATCCACCTTCTCCCCCTTCGCCTTTCTTTTTCATAAGCCGACATCTTCATTGCAAGCGATTCCTCCACTGGGGGGAGTGTGTGTGCATGTGTGTGTGTGTGTGTGTGTGTGTGTGTGTGTGTGTGTGTGTGTGTGTGTGTGTGTGTGTGTGTGTGTGTGTGTGTGTGTGTGTGTGTGTGTGTATACATGCTTGTGTGTGCGCGTGTGTGTATCTGCGGGTCAGAAAGGCAACATTTGTTCTGCGACGGCACTATAAACATCTGCGATCCCTTTTAAGGGATTGTTTAGATTGACGGAACGGGAAAATAAACGTTCTCAAGGAGGCCGGTGCTCGTTACTGACAGAGAGATCTCCGCTACCAGCAGAATCTCTGTGTGTGTGTGTGTGTGCGTGTGCGTGCGTGTGTGTGTAGGTGTGTATCTGTGTGCAAGTTAAGCTGAAAATGACAGGTTCTTTTTTTGGGGTGCTGTTTTGCTGATCAGAGAGCTTTTACGTGAACCTTCTGCGACCTTCTCCTCTTTTTTTCCTGTCCTCACTCCCTGAAAGCAGGAGAGGGGGGGTTGGTGGTGTTGTTCCTACCCCCCTCCCCCCTCCGACACCTCCCTCCCCTCCGCTCGCCAGCAGAAACTGCTCCCCGTCTCCTCTCCTTTTCATAACACTTCTCCTTATGCCGAGCAGTTGTTGTGTCTGGGTTATGAGCAACATGTGGAATCTATCAAAACCTTCTCTGCCTCTCTGTCTTTCTTGGCCTCTCACTTATTCACACATACGCACGCGCACACACACACACACACACACACACACACACACACACACACACACACACACACACGCACACGCACACGCACACACACACACATACCGCAGCACAGATCTGGTAGCGGAGTGCTGGTCTCCTTGAGAACGTCCAGCGTGAGGAAGTGGGGTGTCCGTCCCAGCCGTGATTTAGGTCAGAGGGAAACAGGGATGGGAGGCTCTTCTCTATTCTCTGTTTATTTGAAGCAGGGAGCCATTACTGCCGTCTCTTCACGCGCTGACACAGAACAGACGCGGCGCGACACAACCGGACCGGCCGCGCGCTTTTGTGTGTGTGTGTGTGAGCAGAGGCAGATATGGCACGCAGAGAATATTACGTGGCTCTGGGGTGAGATGTGTGTCCGTGTACAATGCACTAGTCAAAATAAACGGCTGTGATTTGTGGCGCGGGCCTAATAGAGAGGAAGGGCCAGAGCCTTGGCGGAGGGAACAGCGGCGGTGGGGCCTCTATCCGCCAACATCAGGAGTCTGCAGGGACCGCTGGCTCCGCTCCAGCCCGGTCAACATGCTTGATTCACCTAATGAAAGACATCTAATCAGCAAACTGGGCTAAAATAAGCAATCAAATACACCCACTGTATGGAGTGTGTTAAGTTTAGAGCTAGGGTGTGTGTGTTTGTGTGTGTGTGTGTGTGTGTGTGTGTGTGTGTGTGTGTGTGTGTGTGTGTGTGTGTGTGTGTGTGTGTGTGTGTGTGTGTGTGTGTGTGTGTGCGCGCAGTCATGTAAGAGCTCCACGGTGTAAACTGGTCCCATGGCATCTATAGCCCCGTCTGCCATTACTGCAGGGGTGCAACAGCTTGTAAAAGCCTCGTTAACACAAAGACCTGCTCAGATGTTAATTGGCTAATTGACTAATTAATTTTTGCATAAAGGCCTGAGCGGGGAGAGAGAGAGGGAGAGAGAGAGAGAGAGAGAGAGAGCTAATTGAAAGTGACTATAGGTTTAATTACGTCGAAGAAAGAGAGCGAGGGGGAGGCGACAAAAGTATAAGGTGGGAGGTCCGGGTACGACCGGGGATCAGTTCTGACGTGCTTTGTTGTGCGTTGTGTTTTTGTTGTTGTCGTGTGTTTTCTGTCACACCGACTTCCATTTTGTACAGCTTTCTACATCTATTCCATTCAGTGAAGAGGGAAATACTACAATTGCTCTTTACCTATTACATTTATTATTGACAATTATTATTAATTCATTCATAAATTTATAACCCGTGAAGCGGAAGTTCAGTTCTTATCGGAGGAAAATCTCCAAATCTGTCCACTTTAGGGTGAAAATCTCAAATATTGGGGAATATTTTATTCTGAAATTCTTGCTATTAAATTGACATAAAATCTCCAAAGTTGTTCTCAAGGTAAGGTCCTCAACTAACTTCACCATAGATCTGTTCTTCACAATAAGTGCATTTAGTTTTGATCCATTTTAGTGCTTTCACCTCCCAGCTTTCACTTGTATTCAGGTATTTGTCGGATTCAATTAAAGTATTTCTTGGTACTTCATCCACCATTAATATTACCACTTCTTTTTGGGTGCAACACAAAGCAGCACCGCAGCTCTTTGTGAGTGTGTACGGTGAGTGTGTGTGTTTTGAACATCAATGTGTGTACAGATAGTGGACAGATGTGTGTTGAGTGAGTGACAGCGATGCCAAATGAAAGATAGGAGCATCAAAGGAAAGCTCTTGCTATTATAAAAATAAAAATAAATAAATTGTGCATATAAGCTCCTTTGTGGCTACATGTTTCTTTAAAAATAATTCAGGTATGACTGCCAGTGATGGAAGCTGTTATCAGCCCGCTAACCATCACCGGATGTGTCTGTGTGATCGTGCATTCACATCAACAGTAATCTAAGTCCAATTATTGAGCAGTACTTAAAACCAACACACACACGGCGAGAGGCAGAGGAATGTATGAGTGGACAAACCTCTGTTAATTCAATTCCTACCCACCGCTCGCTGAAGCACCATCGCAAATTCAATCGGTCAGAGGAGCAGATGTCTAACAAAGGAAATTAACAGTGATGCTGCCTCAGTATTAGGCCATATGGATTCACTGCATGTTTGCTGCGTGCATACAACTCGGCTGCACGCCTCCGTACGCAGAAAGAGAGGGGGAAAGGCCACTTTTAATCAAGAAATCCATTCCACTTTTCTAACCCCTCCTCGCTTCTTCCTCCCCTCCCTCCATGCCGGCGCTTGTGTGGAAACAGAAGAGCTAAATTACCCCGGAGCAGTCAGACAAAAACATCTTGTTGGGTTCTAAATTGCTTTGCATGCATGTTAATTGGACAGAAATCCCTGCAGTGTATTTGGGTTGCACGAGCATTTGAGTGTTTCAGTGTGTGTGTGTGTGTGTCTGTGACTTCACAAGTGTGCCACTGTACTGTATATGGTCATGTGTATGTACAATTAATATGCACCAGCAAGTGTATGTAAAATTGTGTGTGTGTGTGCTTGTGTGTGTGTATGTGTGTGTGTGTGTTGTGCAGGACTTGGTGAGCTATTATAGCTGCACAGGCTTGCAGAGATTTGGAGGTTATCTGTTTTTGTTGGTTAATTGTGAGGCTGATAGTATCGAGGGTCTTGGCCAATTCAAGTGGGCTTTCAGCCAAATTACCTCAGTAATCATCTGTGTTCAAGTCCCTGGACGCTCTCACCAAGACAGAGCCAGGGAAGCCCTGAAGTTCATTGGCGAGGGGGCAGATCTGACCTCAGCTTTAGACAGCTTACACTCTAATTGAAATGATATTTTTTTTCTTGCCATTATTGGATTGCAGACGAGATTTCTCCCAAAATTCCATTTGTGGTCAATTTATCCTGTTTGTTTTTAATTAATGCAAGCAGCTAATGAACTCAGAGGGGATCTTAGCCAAACGATCAGAATTTCCTCCATGTTTCGCTGTTATCTTTGAAGCAGTAAGCTTTGGAACTGGAGCATGAAATTGTTTGAAAGTGGGAAAGGAATTCGCTGTGCACAACCGACGCAAGCAGAGGGGACGCTGGAGTTTTACATCTACTACGGGCTGACTATGACTAAAGATACTTTTCAACCATAACAAATTTGTTGTGGCAGTCATGAATGCGAGCACTAATAAAGTGCACAGAGTGTTATCACAAATCCTTTTATTACAGGATACAGAATAAGTTTGGTAATTAAAAACTGGAGCACTTTACATACCAGCATTTTGTCGATGCAATCTCTCACTGTCTCGTCTTTTCTCTCCGCCTGTAAGGAAACTCACCCCGCCGTCGTCCTTGTCACATTACAACATTTCCCTATCATTGAATGAGGCTTTGAAAATAAATAAATGAAACGCGGTTGATGTCATTAGAGCAGAACGTCTATAAACATGGAACTCTGCGTGAATGGCAGACAAAGCCTGCCGGTGATTCTCGTATGGACTGTGATGATTCTCTTTAAAAAAAAAAAAACATTTCCATATATGCGATCTCTTACTATAACCTTGGCTCTTATATGGATCCCTGGTTGTTGTTTTGAGCCTTCAGAGGTTTTCTTCTACTACATTGAAAGTGTAAGGTGTGTTTTCACAAAGCTGTCTCCGTGTCAGACGTCGCTCTTATTGGACATTCACACCCCTGCACTAAATCAGCTACTTGTATTTGCGTGTGTGTGTGTGTTTGTTGGGTGTGAGATAGAATAGAAACAAAAAGCAGAAAGAAAGAGATTCATACTATAGATTGTGTATCAAAATACCCCTAACATACAGGAACAAGCTTCATACCTGTTTTGTAACCTCTTACAACTTTTTGACTGCAATGTTCATGTTTGATCGTTCTTTGCCGCCAGAAGTTTCACGTATAGACGAAAGAAAGCGTTGCCTCAATGTTCTCAGGCCTCAGTGGCTCATAGTCATCATCCCCATAGGGTTATGATCTCAGAAGGACTCCAGGCCACGAATCCTCAGACAGTGACCTCATATCTCCCCCTCCAAACACACACACATACACACACACACACAACACATTTACCAACACTCACCCCCACACACTCATGCACAATAGTGCATTCCTCTCAGTTTTTTGCCTTACTTTTATGCTTACTCCAGATTTTATGATTAACCCCTTAAACCCAAGAAGGAAAAGGACAATGTTTGCACTGTCAGCATATTTCCTGGCAGTCAGCATCACATCTAATACATTGTTGTTGCCGGGAGACCTGGAACATTCACAGCGATGATTGTTCAGTGTGTCAGTGATTGATTTAACAGGCAAATTCTGAGACTGAAAAAAAAGATGGAAAAAACATCTAAACTGTATATGTATGAACTGTCACACCTGCCAGTAAGGACTTCCTTTGTGTAAGGACAGTATCCATCCCCTCCACCTTTTAGTTGGCCAGTGCTGCAGCACCCCCTCAGTCAATGGTCTAGGTTGCGGTCTTTCTGAACCCGGAATTCCCCCTTAATGATCAATTTTTGACATTTTGCGCCCCTGTACCTCTGCTCTTTTCGTCATCACTTGGTGCAATCTTCTCTGTTTGTTGCCACTTCTAATGATGTAAACATTTACAGTGTGTGTGTGTGTATGAGGAAGAGAGCGATATGTCATTGAATTTCAATCATTTCAGTTTGATGATGTAAATCTAATTAATCTGCTAAGTACATAAACAAAATCTACAAATGACATGCACACACGCACGCAGGCACACACACACACACGCATCTACACACGCAGAGCAGTGAGGAGCAGAACATAAACACTTAACCCTGGAAAGATTCAATGATGGTGGATAAAAGAGTGATTTGTGTTCTGCTGAGGGGAAAATGAGTAATCCTATCATTCAGCGTGACATGCAACACAACATGGCGCATCAGTCACAGACACACACACACACACACACACGTGACACTAAACACTGCCTATCAGTATGATAAAAGCACGCCTCACCCACACAATAAAGCGTTTGATTTTTCTATTTTGCTTGTCATTCATTTTCTCTTTATACTGTTGTAAACCTCCTCCGTTCTTCTTCTTCTCTGTCTTTCCCCGCCGGCGTCGCTCCTGACGAAACGGCACGTTTGTGTATTCATGTAAATATCTCAACTAATCTGTATAAATATATTTATGAGATTTAATACCTTTGTGCTGTAGTGCTACACATGCAGAGCATTAGGTTTTACACTGTCACGCAGACAAGTGATCACACACACACGCACACAGACACACACACGCTCACACAGCTTGCTTTGGGTGCATACCAATCCCTTGGTCTTTCTTTCTTCCTGCCGGGGCATTAATTCCTGCCCATATTTCCATCTGATTATGGTCCAGTTATACCCGCAACTAATTGAACATTAAATATAAAGAAAGTTAATGAAAATGTCCTTTATCCCCTCCAAACTAGGCCTGAGAACGCATCTATTAACGCAAATTAATCTGGCCCTGGTGCGTGTTGCAGGGGAGAAGATATATGCACAGTTAGCTGCTCTCCTCTCCGACCCAAATTATGGTCCTCCTCTCCAAGCAGGACAGTTAAATAACAAAGGAAGCGTTGTTCTCCTCCTGCTCTGCAAAAGAAAAAAAAATCAGCAAATCCATTCCCCGAGCCTCATGTGTGGCTGAGAACAACATGACATTGATGGTTTGGCTCTGAGCTGGGAGGTTTCACTCCTGAGGTTCTCTACTTACTTCTGCTGGCCCCCGTTCGCTGCTGGACCACCGGCATCCCCCTGTCACCAGTTTGGAAATGAAGCACGCTGTGGGCCAGAACCTCTTTATTTTAATTGCATAGAGAGAAGATGTCGTAATTGTTTTAATAGGCAGGTGTTAAAACTGCAGCATTTTTTTTTTGCACATGCCAACAATCTTAACTCACCTGTGATGAGTTGTTAGGATCTGTCACTGCCTCTTCCATTTGAGGCTGTGGAATAAAATACAAAATAGATTTTGGCGAGTTTAAATAATACCTCAACGTCTTTTTGGCAGCATAATTGCGAATTTGCCTTTTGAATTCTGTTGTTAGTTTAACCGTGTCAGTGCTTCCACTTCAGTGTGCGACTCACTGTGCTACTGCCTCCACCGGAGCCAAAGACACCCACTGAGAGCTGAGACGCTGCGGGGGGAGAAAAATAAGAAGAAGAAGAAGAAGAAGGGAAACAGTGAATGGACGGACGCTTTCATTCTGATGGAAGGCATTTATTTTGTCTATTATCTCACTAAAAAGCCTGCTCCGTCCCCCCGCCATCCCCCCCCCCCAAGGCCGCCCTCGTATTAGCATCTCTCCCGGACTGCGAGGGGTTAACTAACCCGTTTAAAGGGGAACCACAGAAAACAATACGTGGACCCTAAAAAGACAATGGCGGCGCCTCTCTCCTCCATATTTGTAATTTAACATCAAAAGGCTCCTCTCCCAGCGACCTCTGAGAGCCGGCGTCGCTTTAATGAAGCGCCCCACCCCCCTTAATCACATTCAAATTGGTTAGTGTTCAGAAAATAGAAATATGTATTAGATAGCAATAAATTTTCATCATTGGCTAAGCCTGCTTCTTAATTGTCCTGTCCCAAGGCTTGGGAATTTCATTGTTCGTTAGGTGCTTAAGTCCCCCATCTCATTCAGTCTCTCTGACATTACTGCTGAGGGCTCTAATGCCCAACTAATTTGAATGGGGATTTACATGATAGAGCAGGGAGCATTAAAATGTGGAGGGAAGGCAGGAGAAAAAAAAGGAAGAAAGAGAAAAAAGGGGGGAAACGGCTTCTTTCACTTCAAAAGTCACTTTGTTCAAAGTCAAATGACAGTGTTTAAAGATGCTCTATCTCTCCCTCCTCAGGATTTTGGACAGCGGTGCCGAGTTTAATGGTTCATTATCTTAGCCCCTCTCTCTCTCTCTCCCTCTCTCTTTCTCTCTTTACCTCTCACTCTCTTTCTTGCCGGTAACCATTCTAGTCTTTGTTTGGTGGCACCATAGTGTTTTTGGGGCTATACGTCGCCTTGTGAGAGACTTTTGAATTGCAAAACACTTCTGTCAGTTTCAATTAATTTTTTTTTTTTTTACACCGCCCCCACCTCCCCCCCTTCATATTCCTGTTGCCACTCGGAGCCGTCGGAGCTTTAGGAGGCTCCCTGCATACTAGGCAGGAATGTCAGTATTTATGCACACAGGTTTACTTTGTGCGTGTGTGTGTGTGTATGTCAAGTGTGGTTCTAATATAAAGCCTTCTGTTGCTTTCCCTTCAGCCTGCCGTGTAACCTTTTCTGCACAGGGTTTCTGGCCGAGGAAGCTGCATTTTCTTGTTTTCTGTTTGTTCTGGATGTATTTTTGAGCAGAGGGAAATTTTGTGTGTGCGTGTGTGTGTGTTTGTGGGTTCCAACAAGTATGTCGATCTTGGATCAGTGTGAAATAGAAGCAGCAGTGATAAAGAGAATCAGATGTTTGAGATGTGCACTGTTGGGACGGTGTGTGTGTGTGTGTGTGTGTCCTGCTGTCTGGCATTTGTAGACATAGAAAGGCAGGAACAGGAACACTTTGCATGGGGAATTCGAGATTTGGTAATCCTTTGGTTTGTGCGTGCAGACGTGTGTGTATGAGTGTGTGGGTGTGTGTGTGTGTAGATGTGTATTTGGTATTTCCATGTGAAACGATACAATCAACGCCTCACACCCTTTTTCACCTGCTGCCTGGACAATTTCCTGTGTCTCCTCCTGTCAAATATGCATAAAAGGTGTCAAAAGGTGAATTACACCACAGAGCTGTAAACTCATTGATTACGCCGGCTTTAATTATTGTTTACCTCTCTTTGTGTCTCATAAACAGTGACACTCTGCACCCCCGGCTCCACGCAATTAGTGTGTTTGGTTTGACCCGGGTGCCACTGCAGATGAGAGGAGGTTAGAGAGGGTCAGAACTAATGAGCAGGGGTGTGTGTGTGTGTGTGTGTGTATACAATACAGACAATCCTGCAGAGAAATATTACAGGAGAATATCAACACTGTGAGGAATAATGTGAACGATTCCACTGCTTTCTGCTCTGACAATGGCAAAGGAAAGTAAATGGAGCAGCAGGACTGAGCTGAGATCGATGTCGGTGATGATAATTGTCAGACTGGAGGTATTATCAGTTTGTTTC
>NW_027466838.1:135000-215000 GCF_046128005.1 Genypterus blacodes
TTGATTTTCCTGTGTGTGTGTGTGTGTGTGTGTGGCTGATAGAAGCCATGCAGTGTATGATAACAGCTGTCAGTAAGATTTGAAGATTTGCTTTAGACGTGCTTCTGGATTGAATCTGTGGGTTATAGGTTATCAGATCCACACACACACAAACACACACACACACGCACACACACACACACACACAGACTCACGTGTGCAAATACCCCCACACACACACACACACCTTTGTGCTTATAAACCTGACCGAGCGTGACAGTTCTATCTGTGTGAGCAGACACTCAGGGTTGTTTTGTTCTGTGTATGTTAATGTCTGTCTGTCTGCGTGTGTGTGTGATGTTGGTCCGACATGAACGTTACAATCACTGTCACAGCTCATCGCTCGGCAGAGAGCAAACCTGAACACACAGCGTCGCTCTCTGTATTTACCTTCACGATTCCGTTGAAAGGTGTTCCGACTGCTCCATGTGCGGCCCTGCTGGAGGCTCCAGCGCCGTGTTCTTCATCACGTCTGTCTGATCCTTCCTGCGTCTGATGTCTACGGTTTGACTAGAACGTGCATCATATTACAGATTTAATTTGATTGCGGCCGCTTCTCTCTGTCGGAGGGTTGCTTGATATCTGATGAGAGCCAGAGGATGCATGTGAACGAGCTTTGATTGGCTGTGAGGTTCGGCCCCAACCTCTGATGTAACCCATCATATTAAACCTGTGTTTGCTTCATTGGAATTATATCATATTTATATTGAGTGAAATATTCAATTACAAGATCCCTATTATTTATAACTGCAGCATGAGTTCAGATTTTCCTTTCATCGTTTTATGCCCTTGACTGTGTCTGACATATTTGCTGTCTTTGGCAACTTTTAAGATCTTAAACTGGAATTTAAAAGCTTAATTTGTGGGTTTGAACAAAGCCTGGCGCGCAGCTCTAACGATCGGCCTGGTGAGAGGTCCACAGAACTGAAGAGGTTAATGAGCGCGGTGCATGATCTTTGGCTGGTGTGCAGGGCCCTGGTGGTTTGCTGTCCCTGGCGCTCTCCACCTGGCCTGGGCAGGATTCAAACCCACAACTTACACAGCCCTTAGCCTGCTCTTCAGCCCAGACAGCTACTGCCAGCCTGAGCTCACAGCAGGGGCTCTTGACAGGATGTTGACCCACACACACACACACACACACACACACATACAGTGCGGCTGAAATAACACACTGAAGATCTACACTGCCCCTGTACATCATAAACTAAGAGTCTCAACACACACTGCTGCTGCTGCGTGGACGTTTGGTGTTTTTAGTGTTTTTCCTCCCTTTCAGTCTCGCTGTGTTTCCATCCAAATGTTACACAAAGTTTCCAACAATGTCAATAAACAGTGCTCGGGTGAAAGATTACATAATTAAAAGAATGCACGTGTCATTAACCTTTCTCTAACGCTTCCTGCCTCATATGACAACAATTAAATTATCACTAATTGATGAAATTCCTTGGTGCACGTAAATGCTGTGTCACTATTTTGTATATTTATGTTGGAGATGAGACAATTGCAGCCATATGATGCATCAGGACGGACCAATTCGAACTTAAAGAGTTGTTGAAGAAACCATACACAAACATTTATTGAATCTTTCCACTTTCAGCTTCAGCAGAGTGAATTTTGTTGTTGACGTTAAGCTTTTTTCCCGTCTTAACAGGTGGATGGATGGAAACATCACTTCCTCTCTCTGTCTCTCTGTCCCTTTGTCTCCTCTTAAGCTCCGTAAAGCTTCCTCGTTTGTGCCTTCATACGGGCCTGTACAGTAGGTGTGTGTGCGTGACAAAAAGAATGTGTGTATGCGCGCGAGCATGAGTGAGTGTGTGTGTCAGCGGGTGAGACAGGCCAGAGGTAGAATGGTAGAATGCAGTATTCAGGGCAGATTAAATGAGGGTTTTGTTCAGTTTGCTCCAGATGTTGAGTCTATGTGTTTTATTTTTACATTCTTGGCGCGAGGCCCGTATATATTTTGGATTGGGCAGGGAGTATATAATATCAGTGGAAAATGCTGCGGTCTGGTACCTTTTAAATAACATTTCCTCCTTTTTCTGCTGCTGTCCTGTTTTTCTTTCCATGTTGTCTTTTATTCGGGAATGAGCTTTGAGAGGTGATGTTTAGAAAAGCACTGAAATGAGACCGACTCTGAGGTTCAGGGGGGAATCACTGGAGACCCCTACACACACACACACACACACACACACACATACATACACACAGATACACACCATGCTGCTGCTGCTGCTGCTAAATACAGGGAGTCAGTAAAGAGGAAGAAGTTAAGGTCTCAGATGTAGAAGGTCAGTGGGCCAGCGCAGCATGTTGGGGTGGCCCTGCGTGAGCGGTAGGGAGAAGGAGAGGGAGCCGTACGGATATTTGGCTCCCTCCCTTTGGCCAGTGGAAGGTATTATACCAGCGGGGCTCAGGGACCCACATTTTTGAACTTTCTCTTTCCTTTCCTTTCCATTTCTGATTTATTTCGCAGCAAATCTGGGCCGAAGTAGACTAAAATCCACACAAGAGCAGTTAATGGAGTTGTAAGGCCGCGGGGGAGCTCCAGGGAAATATAACGGGCGGGCGGGCGGGCAGGCTAAGGAAAGTTCTTCTTCTACGTGTCTGTGTGTCTATGTGTGTCTATGTGTGTGTGGGTGTGTGTGTGTGTGCATGCGCGTGCGTGTTTGTGTGTGTGTGTGTGTGTGTGTGTGTGTGTGTGTATGTGACTCGGCCAGTCCAGCTGTAGTGGTGGATCTGACGGATGTCACACAGGGGGGCAAGAGGTTTTGACAGGGTGCTAGAATACAGAAACTAGACATTTTACTGTATATGCATGCATGCTTGATCTCTTGGAGGAGAATTCATCAAGTCATTACCAACTTTTCAACAAGGACGATGAAGCCAAGTCCTCTTTAAGATTCCAAATGGTGCAGTGTGACTGGACAATGGATCAGAACATCACAGAAAGCCATAAAGTAGCACTTGAACATTGGCATTTCTCTTGCTTTACTTCTTGATTGTGTGCGTGTGTGCGTGCGTGCGTGCGTGCGTGCGTGCGTGCGTGCGTGCGTGCGTGCGTGCGTGCGTGCGTGCGTGCGTGCGTGCGTGCGTGCGTGCGTGCGTGTGTGTGCGTGTGTGTGGTCATTGTGTATCAGATGCAGACATTGATTTCTCCTCTCGACGGACAGAAGGCTCTAAAAGAGGACAAAGATGAAATGATGAATGGCTGCTGTCCTCAAGAGGGGATGCTTGTTTTCTTGTCTCTCTCTGATGAGGTCACAGACAAGACGCTGGGGGTCAGAGGTCACGCAGCCATATAGATTGACATCAAAAAAATACACAAAAAACTCACTTAACTCTATTCAATAGGTCTCCAGATGCAATTACCTATAAATTGTGCCCACTAACCACGTTCACGTAAACTGTAGTTTACTCACGTACATGGACCCTTACACAACCACACACACACACACACACACCTTGTCCTTGCCACAGACACATTGAGACTATGAGGAAGAAAGTCCAGCATTGATCGTCTGACTGTACGTAGTGTTTTGCACTGCACATCCTAGAACCCCCACATAATAATGCATGTGTTTGTATGTGCATCTAGGGGTCAGAGGTCAGCGAGGGAGGAGTTAGGGGGGATGCTCATGGAGAACAAAACCAAATTCCAGCGACACAAAGCGCTGTGTGTAACTTGTAGAGCACGAAGGGTATTTGGGACACACTGGCAGATGAAAAGATGCATGTCTGACTGTTCTTCATGAAACTAGGCAGCAGTCGGCCTGATGATGGCGCTGTAATCACCACTTTTACAATTTTGAACTGAAACTTTTCAACCGCAAGACATCAAATTCCTTGCCAAACTAGATTTTCCACCATTTTGTATTGTTTCCGATAGTTATTTTGTATCCTCCTCCTGCCATTTTGGGTCAAAGGTCACAAAGTGTTTCTCTTAATATGTCTGCACCAAGCCAGACAAATGTTTTTATCTTTGCTATTTGATCTTCCTTAAACGTTTTACTCTAACTGGCTGCCAAATTATCGCTTCTCTGTTCCTGTTTTTCTTTTTACAGCCTCATCTCTTGATCTACAACAGGTCTGTTAGGGTTATAGCAGTTGGGTGTTTATGAGCTTGGACATTCTATGAGAAAAACTGTGTGTGTGTGGCATGTTTGTGTGTGTGTGAAGTGTTTGGGTGCATGTGTGTGTGTGTGTGGCCTAGCTGGTGTCGGGCTGTGGAACGCAGAGGTCAAGAGGAGCTGACCTCCCCTGAGGCCTGAATCTGGTGAGAAGAGAGAGAAAGGAGGTGAGATTTTTACACACACACAGAGAGAGGGAGAGAGAGGGAGAGATGAGAGACGTGGTCACTCTGCTACATACAGCTTTAAACATGGGTGGTTATGGTTTTATGCAAATGTAAACAATAGATTTGACCAAATTGGAGGAGAAAGCCTATAAAGTTGTTAGGTTTACATGATTAATAATTATGTGAGACTGTGTATTTGTTTCAATCCCAGATATCAGCAATGAAACTTTAACACTTATATGAATGAAAATGTTGATGTTCTCTCCTTCACAAATACATCTACATGTTTTTTAAACTGATGGAATAAACACTATATCTCAACACACACACAATCTCTCTCTTTCACACACACACACACACACACACACACCTGCTGTCCGTTACTACTTTCAGTAATTTAGCTGCTTTTATTCCTCCGCCTCGGTGTTTTCTCTGCTCCCCCCCCTCCCCTCTGCCCCTCTGCTCTTCGACACTCTTGTCTCTCAGACTAAACAAATGTGACTTGGCTGGGAATCGGCTCTGGATCCAGATGCTGTCTCTCTTTCACTCCCTCATCCTTCACTGCCCCTCCTCCTCTCGCCACCGACGCCCCCCCATCCCCCTCACCCCCACCCTCCCCTCTGCTGACCTTTACCCCCCCCCCCCCCCCCCCCCCCCCCCCCCCCCTCGTCTCTGGCATGCTTTGGAGTGTTGCAGCACCTCTCCCCTCTTTTCATACAAACAACACTCATTCATTCCTTCCTCCCGCCGCCCCATTACCATTTCACAGTGAATGGAAGTTGAGTGTTGCTCTACTTCTTCTTCTTCTCTAGTCAATTCATTCTTTTCTCTCTCTGTTTTTTTTTAACATTGGTGATCAACTACTTTTACAAACGAAAGAAGACGAAAATAATATGAGGGGTTTGGGGGGGGGGAGTAAGAAAACTTGATGATGAATGCGGGAGTCATCCAGGCTAAGAGGGAGACTGTCAGGCTGGCACACCTCTCCCATCCCTCTGCCTTTTATCATCCCTACACAACGCATCGCTTCACTTTAGAATTCAAAGAAGCTACGTTATGTGGCACCCACATCTCTCTGACCCGAGCAGACCATTTGGATGACAAATTACACACACACACACACATACATGCGCACGCACGCACGCACAACATTGGTGATGACAGGGTCCACTATGAGGGGAGTTGTGAGAAAATGAGGGGAAGCACAGGGGTCGACTCCTAACATTCCTTCCTAATTTCTATCATAGTTTGTTATTCTACACCGTGTCCAAAGCCTGAAATAGTCAAAAATGTAATTATACTCCCTCCAAAAGTGTACGACAAACACCTGTGAGGCACAAATAACCACAGACAGACACACTGACTTACACACACACACACACACACACACTGACTGAGCTGCAGCTGAGATTATTCTGCATGTGGCATGGATGTGTTGAGATTTTTATTTTTTCCATTTTCCATTTAAATGCAAACCAGGTTAGTAATGGGTGTAATGTATTGCATGTTAAATGTGATTCCATCATAATCTAACATTAGCTGAAAGTGAAGACGTTAACCACAGCGGAGCCGGCGCTCATCTTCATCGCTTCATTTATTTTGAGTAACTTCAACTTGTCACCTCAGCTTGTGACGTGATTAAAAACCGCGACGGCAGTTTGTTGAGTCTCGACCCATCACAATAAATAACAGCTGCAGGTGCAATGCTGCAGTTTAAGGGTTACAGAAGAGATGTTTAGGCTTGGGTTTGGTACAATCAAGGTCATACTTCCACCAATGAATGAAAAGCCAGTGCATAAGCGTACTTCATAAACCATAAGAGAATGCATACTGTGACTGTGTATGCTCCTGGCTGCATAGCTGCACACTAAGATGGACCTTTATGTTATGTTACACCTGAGCTATGTGAATATGAGTGGGTCAGTGTCTGAGATCTCTCTGTCTTGTCACTGCCTCTTGCCAATTGCAAGTTGGGAAATCCCAGCTGCTGTGACCCTGAACATTTTTCACCCCATGACCAACGTGCTAAAAAGAGAGACAAACTGAGGCAAAAACAGAAACAATGTGCTGACATGGTAACAGTTTATCAAAGCTTTGCTTGACTGAAGCTCTTATGCTGGGCAAACCTGCCAGCACATTGGTTTGTTCTGTAAAATGAGAACTGAATGAGAACTCTCACAACAGAAGCAGGTGCAAAAGCAGTTTCCTAAGATAAACAGGGACTTGGACACTTTTCTTCATCATTTCCTCTCCATTTTTTGAAACTTTGCTCTTTTGGTGAACACTTCAAAAGGTAGCAAAGTTTTACTGCTTACCTGCCGGTATTCTTAAGTCCCACCACTGATCCTCCAGTTAAAGCACATGAAGCGGCATGATCACACAGTAAATAGGAGTGTATCGTGGCCTGGTTGGTGAGGTTCTATAAACACTCTTGAGGAACATCTGTAAGAGAGATAAGAACACAGGACTTTAATAAAAGAAGAAGCTCTGGGAAAGGTACAGTCAGAACATCCACTCACACCCACTGTTGAATCCTTACATTTTTTATTCATGCTCCCAAACTCCTTCCTGGCAACATCTACTCTTTACTCTACAGTAATACACTCATGGATGGTCCCACAGAGCACCAGAACTTTCAACTCTCCTTGTTTCTAGATCAAAAAGGCAATTTAACCAGGTTAGATTCCAAGATTCCAGTCTCTTTAAGTTGCATACTGAGGTGGCAGACAGAAGGTGTGGGAGTCGTTCCACAGCATCAGATGGTCCTCATCACCCTGTGCTGCTGCAAACCATTTGAAACAAAGGAACCAATTGAAAAGAATCTGTTTTAGATATTATAGCATCACATTTACAGTGTTTAATGTAAGCCATTAAAGTCATGCTTTGCCATGGCTTCTGATTTTGCATTAAACTAATAGGTCAAATGATTTTTAATTTGATAGCTTCTGCAAGTATTTCTCCAATCCAATTTTCTTGTACACCGACTTGCATTTGCTAGCTTCAATTATGGGGTTGCTGTCCCGTCTCACTGGAATGGGATTCTCTTCATGCAAGGCAGACGGAAAAGTTTCAAAAGCCGTGACCAAACATTTCTTTCTTTAACAAAATAATCCTAATTTATTATAATTTTTTAGAACCCCGTCCTCCTCATCCTCACTCTCTGCCTGTGCTCACGTGTCTCACTTGTTAAATTTCCACAAAAACAGTCTACAGATAAGCCAGAGGTGAGTTGGAATGAATCGGATCCCTGAGATTACAGTGGCACAGTTCCTTTTAGAGATGCACGTCCAACACCGTGCGGGCTGTGCTGCCGTTGTTAGTCACTCTTTTGGCTCTGTGGAAATTGGGGCAGGTCTCAGGTGGATGGGCAGACTGTTTCTGGGCCTGGACCCGGGCTCCTTAGTGTCTGCGCTCTCTGCTTTCTTTGCTGTCCACTGGCAGAGTTGGTTTCTAAACATGCTGATGGAAACAGCTTGTCAGTTGTAGGAAATTCATCTGGTCAATGGTGCAAAAAAAATACATGGACGAAAGGAACAAGTCTCCAAAATAACACGAAACAGTGACACATCCATCAATCTAGCAGCTTAAACGTACCAGAGGAGGAACTAAATCCTTGTTTTGCAAGTCACATAGAAGTCTCAAGTAGTAAGTGACAGGTCAATACAGACAAGATCCAAGCCAAGCCTATCCTCCATACACAAGCTTATACTGTGCAGGGTCACACACACACACACACACACACACACACACACACACAGGACTCTCACACTAAGCTGCTGTGCGACCCCCAAGTCCAAAAGTTGAGAGGTTTGAGTCTTACAAATGTTAAATGAATGGTGGTTCATTCATAAACTTGTATGTATCACAAATACAGTCTCTCTCTTATTTACTTTTATCATCTGCATGGTACATGGTGCATAATTGAAAATGATTACAAACTCAGTCGTACTTTACTTCTATGGTGTCTTTAGATTGAGAAGGTGCAGCTGTGGCTTCATGTCTGGTGTATCTTTACAGAAGTAAGAATATTCACGTTCTGTGTATTTACAGTAAATGTATTGCACATTTCACAAATGTTACATAAACGTACTTGCTGCCATTGATGTACAAAGTGATGAATGACAAAACTATAATTATGAAAACATCAAATTAGAATCAAAGCCACATGGTGTTGTGGTAAATTTGGAATACATGTGTTATATAACTTTAATGATAAGCATGGCTGTAAAGATGTAATTCATGGGTTTAACATGAGCATATGTGTGCCTGTGTGTGCCTGCGTGTGCCTGTGCCTGTGTGTGTCTGTGTTCGTGTGTGTGTGTGGTTGTCTGTAATGGATCAGTATGAATGCCTCGTTAGCAACCGCCACTAAAACCCTGCAGGCCTTTCAGGATATGAGTGCCATTTTGGAGAGGAGCTTTTGCTGTCGCATTCTAACTACCACTTACACAATATGTTCTGCTCACACACACACACACACACACACACACACACACACACACTCACAGACACATATTAGCCCACGCACGTACACTCACTCACTCAACAAGCACTACTCGTTTGTGTGTGTGTGTGTGTGTGTGTGTGTGTGTGGGCAGCTGGTTGAATTGATGAAACAGGAATCTGCATCCTCCGGGGCTGCAGAAACACCACCACTCCATTTAGCATCAGAAAGGAGTCGTTCACTCTTTTCATCTGCGAGGTGAACTGAGGAATGCCCTCAAGGTGTGGACTGAGTGATGAAGATGGCCGCCGGGGTGTGGCGTAGACTGTAGGTGGCCTAGGAGAGGCTCTGACTAACCCCCATGCCTCTTTCCTCTCATCTGCAGCATCGTTCCATCCTCTCTAAAAGAGTGGATCGTACCAATGTAAACAGCAGGGGATCAGTCCTCTTCTTTTGTTTTCCTCTCCCTGTCTGTCATGTCCGTTTTTGTTTGGTCTCCTCCCTCCATTTTCGGACACGCAGCGACACTGACGAGAGCACAGACGCAGGCACAGGTAGCAAAGTTTCTCCCGGAGTTTTTCGCGGCAACACCAAACAGAACATAAAAGGCTCCCGATGCAAAGGAGAGAGCGGGTGAGGAGGAGGAGGAGGAGGAGGAAGATAGAGGCGAGGGGAAAGCTATTTTCTCTGGGTTTTTTCGAGGCCTCGCCGCATGTGTCTCTGACAGGTGGGAGGGGAGATGAAGCGTGCATTGTGTTCTCTTGCTAATTAGCATCGTTAGCGGGGCCCATCCGCCGTGAGTGGCGTAGATAGCATTAGTGAGGTTTGTGCGCCGTGAGTGCTAGAGATAGGAGGGAGCTACGGCGCGGCGCAGGCAGACGCTGCACATGCTAACACTACTTTAGGTCTGATAAACCTGCAGGTCTTTAATGGACTCAGCAGGGGGGAGGGGGGGATGGAGGGAGGCGGGAAGAGCGGAGAGCAAAGGAGTGGAAAGAACCGTACACCACTCCGCTCCAGGCTCCCTTTTCAATACGCTAAATAAGAACTCTATGGAGCTCATAAAACTACAGTGACACACGTGTGAGATAACGAGCCATTGTGTGTGTTTGTGTTTGTGCCTCTGTGTGTGTGTGTGTGTGTGTGTGTGTGTGTGTGTGTGTGTGTCTGTGTGTCTGTGTGTCTGTGTGTCTGTGTGTGCGTGTGTGTGTCTTTTAAAGAAGTCTGTGATTTTGAGATCAGACTTCTCTCCTTTCGCCGTATCCCTTGAGGGTCAGGTTACACACGAGGTGCAGGTTACCAGCCACCGGCTATATGAATAGTTGTGTTAGCACAGGGTTCATATTACACACACACACACATACACACATTCATTTAGACACACGCTTTTGACTTTTCTAAAGTAAAATGTATGTTGCTGCTTTGGCTCAAATATGATACAATTGTGTGTATTACAATAACAATGTGTGTGTGTGTGGAGGGGGGGGGGGGTGGATGTGGGTGTTACTTAGACACCAGTGGTCACATAAAACTGTCGGCCTCCAATCACGCATTTTCCCCCCTTAACTGCCCTTAACTCCCTCTTTTCATTCCCTCCCACTGCCGTCTCTTTCTTTTGCTCTCTCTATTTCATCCCCTCCAATGTCAAAAAAGGGCCCTTGAGGCTGTATTGCTCTCTCTCTTTATGTAAAACACACTGATACACACAACACACACACGTACACACACCCTTCCTAAAGGAGCCTTCCCTAAGGGAGAAGACCATCAGAGCAGTTTGGAGGGATGGGATGCATATTGTTAGTGCTGGAGCCTTCAAACAGAAACATCTCAATGGAGCCTCTCTGTCCTCTGAGTGGGGCGGGCGTGAGTGAAGGGGGTGATGAATATTATGCAAAGTCTAATGGTCGACAACCACCTCTCCTCTTCGCTTTACAGCCCAAGGATTAGTCAACTGAGCAGCTCAGATCAGGTGTAAGGTGATGATGAATGTGTGTGTGTGTGTGTGTGTGTGTGTGTGTGTGTGTGTGTGTGTGTGTGTGTGTGTGTGTGTGTGTGTGTGTGTGTGTGTGTGTGTGTGTGTGTGTGTGTGTGTGTGTGTGTGTGTGAGGGAGAGAGACACACACACACAGAGCAGTGGCAGTTGCAAGGCACAGCTCTACCGGAATGGGTGTCAGATAAGCTCTAAACGTTTTATTTAAATGAACTGACCGATCAACTGAAAGGGCTTAGATGCCATTTTTCAGGACCACAAATTCTTAGATGAACTGAACACAATTTGCATAAAGCATCACCCAAATTTGAATCAGCCAAACCTCAGGGTCAGGCTGAAATTGAGTTATATTTGTGTGACAGTGTAAAATTCGCTACATGCTAAGAGAAATACCATCGTGCTCAATGCAAACCCTGAAAAGGTCAATAACTGCATTTATGAATGAGGTAATATGGTTTCATGATGAATTACACATAATCAAATTTGGCACTGTGCTTTATAGTATTTCAGAAAATACATTTGTGGCAGCAGAAATGGTTTTGTGGTTGAACTAACAAGCAAACCACAGTCAAGAGCTTTGTTAGCCTGGTTGGCACAGGTGTGAAATGACAAAACTTTCCACAAAAACTGTTCTCCACGCTTCCTGTTCATCCCTCTTCTGTGTTTCTGCGTGTTTGCTGATTCTCCCTGATCTCTGCCTCGGTAACACTGAAAGTGATTTTAGAGAGCATAGAGGAGAAGAACCATCAAAGATCAAGATCAATGTCTGAACAATAAGTGAGGACAGATATATAACCACACACAGGCTGTCCTTACACGTCCACTAAACTTCCACAGCTTTTATTCAGCACACTTATTGATCTGGCGTACCCATGACTGCGTCTCCTTCTCCTTAGCTACAAACAAGGCCAGGCTGGATTTCCAATTCCAGTCTCTCAAACGAAATGTGTGTGTGTGCGAGCCAGGCCACATTCATACTTTTCATTTGGTTTTATTATGCATCTGCTTCCACTCACATTCTTACATGAAAGGTGAACCAAGTTACGTCAACCAGGAGGATCAAATACTACAGCCACCAGGGGGCACTGTGAGTGCCAAAACCAAACCCATGTGCGGTTATGGTGTGCACCAGAACACCATAAAACTAAACAATAGAGGCGTCATAGTATAATAATAATAATGAATATGCAAAAGAAACAGCGTGGTTGCTCTGCTGACCTGCAAAAAGTTGACATTACTGCCCCCATTTTTTTTGTCGGTACTGCATCTTGCGAACGTGTGGCAGCCATCTTGCTGCACATCAAAGCAGTCACCCCGTCATCATAAGTCAGTGGTACAGTTAGGTTTTCATGACACTGTGACATTGTATAATTACTTTTCATTTAGTCATTGTGTTTTTAGGCAGTTACGGCTTTTATTCTGTTTTTATTTGAAGGGAGTTTGATTGAGAAATCAAGAGGGCTGTGTGGCAATGTGGTGCATGTATGAGATTACAGTTTACAGTAGCTTCTTGGCTCTGATGAGCTCTTCCTTCATTATCCCCAACTTCAGTGCATTACAAATCCCCTCAGATAACAACATGTTGCGGGCCTCTGTCATCCTTATACAATACAGCATTTCATTACACTGTCACCAGTCGTAATCCTCAAACTGGCGCGGCCCTCGCACAGCATCAAACACACGATGAGGGAACAGAGGAGGAGAGAGTGATGGGTGAGCCGGGGGTGGGGGTGGGGGGGGGGGGGGGGGGGAGGTCGTGTGCAGGGGCGTAATGGTGCGTGTTTGTAAATAATCTCTCTGTCATGGCGGTAAATAGCAGTTTATTTAACAAGCGTCACATCACAGGAGCGCTTTCACCCTCCACCGCCCCGCGTCTTCTTTTCCTCCGGCATCCCTCTCTCATTCCGCTCTCTCTCTCTCTCTCTCTCTCGCCTCTTTCCTCGTCTCGGGCACTGCGGTTACAGCAGAACATTAATAATAATAACAATGATAAACAGAGAGGAGAGATAACCACAGTGGTGTGTGCATAAGAGGCCCTCACGCTCAACCAGCTTACAGTGCTTAGCCCCCATTAAAGACGGGATGCGAGGGGAGGGGGTGGGTGGGCTGGGGGGCAGCAGAAAAATAAGAAGCTGTTATTTTGCATTATATTAACCACATGAAAGCGCGCAGCTGGCGAGGACAGTAAAAGTCGCTGAAGAAGACAGGGAGGGAGCGAGAGAAGGAGGCTTGGTGGAGGAATAATGTAAATAGCGGCTGGCTGAGTTATCTGGCATAACACTGTCAGATGTGTGTGCACGCATGTGTGTGTGTGTTATCGTGTGCAACGCTCTCTGACGGCCCATTGTTTGGGAAGTGATAAAAGGCAATTTCCCAGAGTCCCTTGTAGAACCACACGCTCGGCTTAATTTGAGGGCCATTTTCCGTGACAGTGTTGACAGTTTATACATCTCTCTCCCTCTTTTCCCTTTCTTTCTCTCTCCTTTTACACTTCCCCTGTTCATCCCCTCTGTGTGTGTGTATGTGTGTGTGTGTGTGCGCCCGCTTTGTAGTAAAGAGGCTGCTTCCATTCACGTCTGTATTTATTAGTATCTCATCCCCATGTTTGGCATGTTTCCTTTGAGGAGGCAACAATACCTACCTATTACCTGTCAGTAAGCACACACACACACACACACACACACACACACACACACACACACACACACACACACACACACACCTCCAATGTCGATTGGGAATGTTTTTCCCTCAGCCCTGTCTTAATCTTGCCCTGACAGAGCGTTGTGAGCTGTGTTGTGTTGCCATCAGAGGAGAGCATGTCCTCTCATCATCCTGAGTGAGGGCCTATTAGAGGAGCTGAGGATGATGGGAGGCAGGGGGGGAGAGGGGGAAGAGAGGAGATCGCAGGTTCAGGGCAGGATAATTGACACGGAGCCTCCTGTTTCCTGCAGAGGAGCTTTTTCTCTACAACACCTTCAGTGGAGGAGCAAACAAGACATGGTACACACACACACACGGGCGCGCGGTACGTTCATGTACACAAACTAAATGAGCATGCTGAGGTTTGCTCCATTGCTATGTGTGTCAAACTTTTGGATTGAGGGCTTGAAAATGTTTTCACTTTCCCGCATGCCTATGTGCTTGATTACACAGCTGAGATGTGCCTGTATGTATTAATATATCAAGAGGATCGATTTGCCCATTCATGTCACAGGACTTAGGAGGGATCCGGAACACCAGGAGGAAACCCAGCCAGACACAGGAAGAACATGCAAACATATACAAAAGCTAAAATGTATCGGTTTTTCTAAAGGTTCCTCACCTGGGAGGCCTGCAGCATCAGCCATGGAGCCAGACAACGATCACGACATCTTCACCACGCCGAAAGATTTCTTCGATAGAGATATTTACCATCATAGAGAATAAGCTTGTGAAGGAGCTGCAGACCAGAGAGACTCCAGAGCAGAAAAGCCAGATGGACTCTGAAGCTCATTTTCGGTGTGTAACATATACAAACTATAAACCATTCTCCTGATTTTTATGTTCTCTGGCAGTGCGATGAGGATTTGTGGAAGTCATTGTCAGGGCTAAATTTCTAAATGTAAATGGGGCACCAATGATATATGGGAGTTATACGTACATGATTGCTTCCTCTATCAGCTATCACTTCCATGCTTGAATAAATTGATTTTCAATCGCATAATCTCAGGTCCCCCACATTGATTCATGGCAGTTTCCATCTGAAATGACGTCATTTAAGCATAGTGGAATCAAAGTTGTGATGTGCTGTGACAGTCTGAATGTAATACAGACTGAGCGACGTCGCACCTATGTACGAACTAGCTACTGTATATTTACCTTCTTTTGGCAGCAGCATCAACCTGTGTATAGGCAGGGTGAGTCAGTTTTTTCGTTTTCCAGCGAAATCTGCGACAGAGCGCGTCAGACAAAGACGTGGCTGTGCGGCTATCTGCTTACCATAATCTATAATCTATAAAGGAGAAGAAAAGACGCCTGGCCATTCTATTCTGTCCTAACGCTGTTATCATTCTTCAAAGCTGAGCTCTCCCGCTTTCTTACCTGCTCCAAGGCTGTTTTATTGTATTGTCATGAGGAAGAATTCTTATTGTATGTATTTTTTTATTATTATATTTTATAACTCATTGTCTGGGGTGAATTCAAATTGTGCGCTGAACAAAGCCAATGAGGTGGGTTTTTTGATAAAGACACACATTTTCACTTTGATTTGCCACTATCTGGCCTTTTTGTTTGATAAGTCGGCCGTGAGAGAAAAGCGGATTTTAAGAAGAAAAAAGGTATATGCCATATCGTCTATTCAGCTCGGCTAAGTTGTAGACAGCAGTATAAAGGCCAAATACTGCAAAGACTTTAAAAAGTAGCATAAAGGGTTTTCTTGATTAAAAGTAGCAGAGGAAACACTCAATAGATATAATACATAATCAGTATTGTTTGGAAGGAGTGGGCTGTGTACGCACTCCTCTCCTCTCCTCTCTCCTCTCCTCTCCTCTCCTCTCCTCTCCACTCTTCTCTTCTCTTCTCTTCTCTTCTCTTCTCTTCTCTTCTCCTCTCCTCTCCTCTCCTCTCCTCTCCTCTCCTCTCCTCTCCTCTCCCCGTTACAAATGGCCTCACATAGGAAATGAGAGGACTGTTATTTCAAACTTAATAATGTTACGCGACTCCATCAAGACAATGCTGCTCTATCAAACTCCCACGATCTCCAGAGATAATTTAATCGGCAAATGCCAAACTGCCACGCCACATTTAGGTGTAATTTTTATCCATGCAAAGGTAATTTGTTTCAGTATTATGAATTAATTAAAGCCCTAACGAAGATGGAGAAGGCTGTAGAATGTCTAATCAACAGGCCCTTGAAGACTGATTGATTCTCCCTCCTCCACATGCTTTGTCCTCCTTGTTGTCACATCTTGATCCACCGTTGCTCCACGTCGCTCTCTCTGTTCTTCCCTCTGTACAGGTCTATCATATTTACGGCTTTTTATTTTTTATTCAAAGGGGTAAATCCAGAGATGGTGGTGGACCAGACACAGCATCATCTGACCTTCGACATCCTGGAGGTGAATGGAGGAGCACTCACAAGCCTGTTGTGTTTCCATCATCCCATCATCATTCCCATCATCAAGAAATATGTACTACAAGGTGAGTTTGATGTCCAACAAGCAAGGATTTACAGTATATTGTGATGCATTTGTGCCTTTTTTCATTATCACTGACAGTAGTGTGAGCTCACTCCCAAGAAAGGGATTTTTAACTATTTCAACCTTTTTTGATGAAACACACTGCACACACACTTTCTCCATTTCCAGTTGTCTAAACCAGTATGAGACGGTCTTCCCATCCCTACCTTCATTTCACTTTAATTGTGCGCACGGATTGAAAAGTACTGATCTCCACTGGCTGATGTGTCCGGGTTGAATTTGGTTGAACTTTAAATTGTGAGTTGTCTGCATTACTCATGGTTTGCGCCACATTTGAAATCTATGGAAGGGAACGTGTGTAAGCATCCAAGCACTGATCCACCAGCTCAGCAGAAGTCTTCCTATGTGTGTCCGTTTACGATCTCATATTCCCAGTATTCCTGATCAAACGCTTGTAAGTGTTCAAAACATGGTTAAAAACACATCTGGGTGGAGCCGCGTGTCACTCAATCATTCTTGCAGCTGCATGTCCCAGGGGCCCATCACTTTGTTTTCCCACACAAGCCGCGGGGTACCTGAACGCGTCCTTCACACACACACACACACACACACACACACACACACACACACACACACACAAACAGACACACAGCAGAGTTTTAAAAAAAAACACACTTAACCATAAATCATGGTTGGAACATGCCATAGTCATATGCAGACAAGTTCTTCTCACGCACACACCACACATGTCAAGCCTTTATCTGTGTCTCAGATCTGCAAGTCTGTACACAGTGTACAGTCACCCTTAAGTACACACAGACACACACACAAATACCCACACACCCACGCATAAATACAACAAATGCCTTCTCATCTACCAATAACAACATACCTCACATCCAGTCCTTGCTAATATAAATATTTATCCCGCATGCTTGAGATATTCCGGGCACGCTACGTGGTGGAGACAAAAGCGTCTTGGTTTGACAGTGAATGAATGAAATCCACTACACTGACGTCTTTAAACCGCTTTGAGGCGTTACGAAATGCTAAACATATCCAATCTTAACTTTGAGACTGAGTATCTCGTCCTTATCCTGTGTGTCCCACATGGAAGGGTTAATGTAGAGGGGGTTTGTGCTGTAGCTGTAGGTGCATTCCTATTCTGTCGGCCCGGCGAGAGGGTGGAGAGGCAAATAAAAAGAGAGAGAGAGAGAGAGAGAGAGAGAGAGAGAAGGTAAGGAGGTCAGTGTGAAACTGGTAGGGCCCGGATAAATCAACTCTGTAAAACAAACATTGTTTAGTGACAGGTACCAGGGTGTGTGTGTGTGTGTGTGTGTGTGTGTGTGTGTGTGTGTGTGTGTGTGTGTGTGTGTGTGTGTGTGTGTGTGTGTGTGTGTGTGTGTGTGTGTTTGTCTGTGTGTTTGTCTGTGTGTGTGTATGTGTGTTTAGTGTCCATGAGGCACTGTGACTAAATGCATCATGTGTCTTCAAACAAACACACCATCATAAGCCAGTCAGACAAGCCTCTCCTATTTTTCAGGTGCTTACTTGAAATCTGCTTACACTGACATATGTGTGACCTTTTGAATGCGTGTGTGTCTGAGAGAGAGAGAGAGAGAGAGAGAGAGAGAGAGAGAGAGAGAGAGAGAGAGAGAGAGAGAGAGAGAGAGAGAGACAGAGACAGAGAGACAGAGAGAACAGGAATCAAAACTGACATAACAATCCTGATATTATAAATTTAGATGGGGTTTGGTGTTGTTTGGGTTACTGAAAGGTGTGTGTGTGTGTGTGCGCGCGTGTGTGTGCGCATATGCTAAAAACACCCCAAGATCTCCTGCTGTTTATCATAATATGGTGACATGAAGCGGATGACCAATTAAACATCTTTGGGCAAATATCTCATCAGAGTGTTGTCACTGCATTTTATGTGGATTTTTGCCTTCCATTCTCTGAACAACAGGGGTCTTTGCACCACACACACATAGGGGAACACATGCAAAAACACACATACACACACATAAGCACAGTACACCTTATTACTCTTTATTAATCTGCAGGGCGTTAATTGAAACCCCCCTGAGTCTGAGCCGTACCTGCAGTCCTCTCTCATTATCAGTCAAGGTGCCTTTGGGGGGGTGAATAGGAGCGGGGGATGGCTAGATGAAGAAGAGGAGTTGAGGCCCCTCTCTCTCTTCTGTGACAGACCCATTGTACATCCACAGATCTCACACTGAAACCAACTTGGAGGCGTTTGGTTTCTAGTTTTGCTCTTCCATGAAGGGGAAAGAGACGCCTCGAGCAAAACACGCTCAGCTATGACTTTGTTTGTGCGTGCGTGCGTGCGTGCGTGCGTGCGTGCGTGCGTGCGTGCGTGCGTGCGTGCGTGCGTGCGTGTGTGGAGGTGTTGGGGCGGGGGTTCTCCCGTATCCACTCGTCTCTCACCCCCAACTAACTGCTTGCTCATGCTCATGGAATACATATCACCTATTACATTCTTTGATCCCTCCTTCACGTTTCAGGCTCTGAACTTTTCAATCAACCTTATTAAAAATCCCTTTCACAGGGCAATCATTTGAAAATAAATTCATCTTGTAAAATATTCTAATATTGCAATATAAAGTGTAAAACTCTGTTTTGACTGTTCCTTGGCGGTATAGAATTATACATACTGTGTGTATTTCAATTGGGAAATCAGAACTGTGTGTGCAGCAGCGCTTCATTCTTCTTCTTTTTCTTCTTCTTCTTCTACTTCTTCATCCTCTTTTATTTCCTCCCTTTATTTATTAAGAACCAAGGTCGACTGACGCACTGCGTCATCATCTTTTGAAGAATGAGCAGCGTTTTTGATTCTTTATCTTTCTTTGACATCGATTCCGTCAGGCTCGCGACACTTTAAACGTTTCAGCGTTCATAAGGCAAATCATACAGTAGCTGCAGTGTGTACTTTTTGACCACTATACAGTATTGTTCTAATACGAGTGTGTTTCTCATCACAGGTGTCGAGGTAAGCACATTCTCTGCCTGTGTCATTAGTAACGGTCTAGCCGTAAAGCTCTCGACTTCATAACGAGGTCAGAGTTCAGTTTACATAGGCACTGCTGGCTATGGAAGTGTGTGTACCATGCCAAGATGGGGAAAGTGTGTGTGTGTGTGTGTGTGTGTGTGTGTGTGTGTGTGTGTGTGTGTGCCAGGAGAGAAGAGGATCCGATTAGTACTACTCTGAAAGTAATTACCTTAATTAAAGCAGTAATGTGTGGAGACTGAGGGGATGGAGTTGGGGGGGGGACGTGCCGTCTTTTATGGGGCAGTTTAGGGACCCTGTGATTTAAGGGACAAATTCAGCAGTAGGCAGAGAGAAAGAGAAAGAGAGAGAAAGAGAGAGAGAGAGAGAGGGAGGATGAATGAGGATAAAGGCAGAGTTATGTTATGGGATGTGAGGGAGAGCGATCAGAGGACAACAGAAGAAACCTTGTTGGACAATAGAAAAGGCCACCTTCTCTCCCTCTCTCTTTCCCACACAAACACACATGCACACAAATTGGTGAGAGCGTTTTATTGACTGACATTAATTCCCTGGAGGCCTGCCCCGACCATAAACACAGCCGCTTCATGTCTAAACCTAATCTCAGTATAATCCCTAATTCTTACTTTAACCTATTGGTTGATGATCTCCGTAATGGGAGGCGAATCTCCTCTGATGTGACCATGAGACCGTTTTTTGTGACCTCGACGGTGTAGAAATAAACAGAAAGAGAAACACATCTGGATTTGTGTCCCAACTAGAGGGATTGTTGTGACTGAACTCAGATGTGTTTGTCCTCATGTGGATCCAAACTTGAAGGCCTCAATTCAAACTCAATTCAGCCTATATTCAGCCGCGTTTCACTGTCGAAAGTGGTATTGTTGATTGTTTCCTCAAACATCTGATGCTCTTTTGTCCACGTATGTTACAAGATTTCTCCAGTTCACTTCCCTTATCACTGATAAAATAGTTATCTTATTTCACAAGGCAGAACACTATTGTCATGTTTTTTTTATCTGCATTTCCCAAGGCCCCTCACAGTCTGTACAGTGCACGCTTTGCATTGGCCTTGCATGTATAAACTGCATGTGTATATTGGTGTGTTTGTGTGTCTGTGTGTGAAATGATGTATATACTTTTGCTTCTGTAGTGTTAGACAGCAATGTGGAACAGCTCGCATGTTTGCATGAGTTGGAGGTCGAGTCACCATGGCTGGTTAATGGAAATCAAATAACAACCCACGGCCTCCTCGCTCCACATGCAGCTTACAGGTGTGCGTGTGCCCGCATGTGTTCCCTAATTGTGTGTCTGTGTGTGTGTGTGCCATTTACCATTTGAATCGCAAGTAAAATAACATCTTTGTGATAGAGTGATAATGAAAATAATAACATCCCTGACAAAATATTCATGAAGATAATGATGAATGCAATATTTTGCGGAGAGATACATCTGAGACGTCTTGGTTAAAAGAAAACAGTGGTCTGCGTCTCCCACACCCTCAAATTATCTGCCGCTTTCACATTTCACTGATAGCATAGATGAGAGCTGAGGAAAATGGACACACAATTATGCTCACTTGTCGTATATTAATACTGCTTCTTGACATCTTTCATGGACCCTGAGCTGTCATCTCTTTGTCTGGTTTAATTGAAAATTAATGGTTAGTGCGTTGCCAAGGCAACCACAGCAATGGTTGTGGGTAGCGAGCCACATTCAGACAGACACCAGTGGCATTGTTTGTCCTGTTTGGCCTTGGAAGTCGGAAGAAAAGAAGAAAGGGAGAGGAGGACAAAAAAGACATTATAAAGAGAATAGAGAGGTAGGGGTTGAATGTTGTGCATTGGAGCGAGGAGGAAAAATAAAATAATGTAATTGTGGCCATGTTTTGGCCAGGTAGAAAACTACAGCAGAGGCGATGGAGGAGAGGACAGAAGATATGATGTCAAAATGCCAAATGGGGAGAATTATGTTTGAGTAAGAAAGCAGAAAGGCCCGGCGACTCTGCTCTGTGGCGACTGCATTACCTTTGTGCTGATGGAGTCAGAGGCCAACGTATGGCCCTGTAATCATCTGGACACAGGCGTGCTGGCGAGCGAGCGAGTGTGAAAGAGATCGAAATGTATGTGGACATGTTGGTCCTAATGTTTACAAATCTATCAGGGTGGACACTGTGGCCAAATGGACGCTGACTTCAGGGCTAAGCATCTGTAGATTGACAGAGAATTTTACAGGCGCCGTACACGCAATCTACTCGACATGACGAGCTCCTCTGGCCAAGGTGAAGAGAGGCGTGAGGGGTTACGGTAGCTATGATGAGAAGTCCTTATAGAAATATGAAAATAATCATTTACAGCTGCGCTTTACTCAGAAAACAGTTTTGTATCATTAGTTGACTCAGAAAAGGAATTTTGGAACAACTAGATGGTAAAATTGAATACACATCCAGCAGTGTATCCAGATTTTTAAACAGTATTATATCTGAGTGGTATATGATCAGTTTGAGGAGCGGGTTACACACACACAAACTCCGAGAAAGCGGGGGTTGTGTGTAGTTTACACTTCATGTGTCTTAAATACCCTCCATGACACGCTGGAGACGAGTCCAGTTGCTCAGACCACTTCAAACGGTAGTTTGAGACCAATTCCAGAACTAACTTGGACTAGTCTACATCTATCCGCCTTGTCAACCTCTGTCATCTTGTGTTCTCCCAAATGTCATTGCACTTTCATTGTCACCAGGAAGTTGTACCGCTGTGTACTGAAGTAGCTCGCCAATGTTGCAACCTCAATAGCAATCACAGATGAGAGACATGGATGAAGTTTGAGCAAAGGTGAGAATGTCTCTAGCTCAGCTACTTGTGGAGAGATGTGTTGGACAAAGCTGAAGATGGAGAAGTTGTGTTGATGATAAAGGAGTTTTGACTTAACTGTTCATTGTTGCTATTGCTGCCTGTTTTTGTCAGCTATCTAGGTAACACAATGAAGAGCAACTACAGAGAGAGAGAGGGAGTGAGGACATTAAAGTTAGCAGTGCAGGTAGCTAGCTATTCTCAATGTAAAGTGTAAACTGTGGAAAGATTATAACATATCCAGCTTAGCTAATATGATGAAGGTTAGCATGTGTATTGTTGAATGTGTACCCTTAACGTCCTCCATTCTCCTGCTCAGCCTTTTGAAGTCGTGTTTGAGTATTGTGAAACAATCTGTGGTTCTTCAAAATCTACTTGAGGTCAAATTCAGTTTTGGTTGGTTCAAGGCCCAAATGATGACAGCTACTACCGGGAAAGTACCGCCCATTCTGTAGGTGTTCCATGTTAACTTGCTGTTCTGGCATAGTGAACTTCTTCCTGTTTTGATTTTGTCTCCAGTCCTCTGACATATCTGAACAATTAACATCCTGTGTTTTCAGATGGCTTTTGTTGATATATTCTAGTTTACTGGAGTGCGAAACCAATAGAACTTTCTGAAAATACCCTGAAACTTAGTACTGTGAAAAATGTCATTTGTTTGCCTTCAGTAAGTGTTTCACTTTTGCTATTGTTTCTACAACAGCTCATATTTATAGTGACAGTTATGTTCTGACATACACACATACACACAACATTACCCAGCCAGCAGAGGGGCTAGAAGTGTTCACAATCCCTTTGTCAGTAATCACATTAAGTGCAGTAGAATAAGGAGGTTGGAGCACTTTGAGGGTTCCGTAAAATAAAATTTCCAGTCATGTTCATGCAAAATCAGCGCTGTGTGCCAGACACGTGGTCCACGTCCGAGGCTTTGGACAGATATGAAACTCCCCTGAATCATCAGCACGAACTACAAGCCACTGGATAAATGAAAGTCAACCTCAATGCCTGATGAGAATTTCAATGAGAAACATCCCATAGAAGAAGGAGAACAAATCTGTCTCCATTTGCACCTCTGGGTTGTGTTTCCTCCAAACAGTACAAGTAAATATGAGATATTAGACCTCAGTATTCGTAAATGTGACATACAGTAAATTAACCCCTTAAACAAAGTGTTTTCTCCTTTGCTATGGTTGCTTTTTAGTTTATCTCCAACAACATTCCAAACCTCCCACTATCACGTCTGAATAGCTGACATCATAATGTTTTTAGTGTCTTTTTATTGGCCACATCAGCACCGTCTTACGATCCTCAAGGTCCTCCTTTAAGCATGTAACAAGTTGCAGCATAGAATGATGATTTGGTTTGATGTTGCTGTGTTATCACAAGCCTGTTGATAGCTCGCTGTTTGTTGAACTTCTGAACCTGGATGGTATTTAGTCACTGTCAGATTGCCGGGAGCGACAGGTAGATTACAGCTTGATGCTTCAATCTGAGGCAAGTCAATGCCCAACAATATTTTACAGTAAAAAGCAACAAGAGTCTGTTTCAACGCCGATTCATGCCCAGTGCCCACGTTTAGGTTACCAGATGGGCCTCTATATAATTCACCTAATCCCCATTTGGAAGGAAAAATACTTTGAAAATATGTGATTTGGCAACCAATTCCATAAAACACATTACCTGCACTTAAATACTGATATTACTTCTTCAAAACTTTTTACTCAGGAGGGACATTTCAGAATGAGTGACTTTTGTTAAACAAGTCTGTAAAAGGATTGATGGGCTTTATTATATAGTAACTTGAATGGATTCTTGGTGGAATCACGCTTATGACAAAGTCCCATTGTAGGGCCACTTCAGGTGTTTGTGCAAACAGTGTGTGTGTGTGCGTGTGTGTGTGTGTGTGTGTGTGTGTGTGGGTGTGTGTGCGTGTGTGTGTGTGTGTGTGTGTGTGTGTGTTTTGTAGGAGTTTTGCTTGATCACAGCTCAAGTACAACCACCAACCCAGCTGCATTTTGTGAATTGGCCTGTTTCAATGAATCGTGCCTCGCAAAGAGTGCATATTCAAAACCTTCTGGCAGAGAACCTGAGCCTCTACACACCAGAATAACACAGACTTTTGATGATTCGTAGGCTTCAACGAATGTGTCTGCAGAAGAGAACAAACTGAGGTATGTACTACACTCTGTATGTATGTATGTGTGTGTGTGTGTGTGTGTGTGTGTGTGTGTGTGTGTGTGTGCGTGTGCGTGTGTGTTTGTGTGAAGCCTTAGTTGTACAAGCTGCCTGGGTGTGAATATTTCTGTGTTCCCGCCAACGTCACCATGATTGAAAGTCTTTCTGGGGGTCGTAAGGTCACGGCACATTTATTGATTGGAACTTTCTTATGCAGAGATTTTGTGAGGGTTGAGCGCTGTTCCATTCCCTTTGTGTTTTCTGTTACAAATGTGACGATACGCTGCGTTTGACAGGTCATTTTCTTTTTTTTACTTTAGCAAAATTCTCCCAAAAGGTTATTAAGCCACTTTCACACCATGTTCCTTCACTTCAGTCACCCAGAACAAACCAGTCAGGAGTGGAACAAGATGGCACTTTAACACACAGAAATGATTCACAGTTTACAGCAATCATTACTTCCAAGAAGCTCGCTCACACACACACACACACACATCAGCCTTTAGGGCCAAAATTTTTGTGAGGAAAAAAAGAACACCTTGGCATTTCTGATGTTTGTTGCTGTGCTTCTTCCAACCTTGGTTGTCCAGATACTTTTGGGTTCCAAAAGCCTTGAAATCCTCCACAATACAAAAGATGATTGATTGCATCTTTTCTAAATATTTGGGGCCTGATATTGTGTTTTCCGGAGCATTCTGCTTCAATGACATGTTCTATCATGATTCAAAATGAGTAAATGCTTGAGTTACGTTCAAATAAACACAGCCTTTATTTTGAGGGATAAATGCACTTTCTCAGTAAGAGGTGAGTGCTTGTTCATGGCATTGCGAGACAACTGAATATTCGAAATATTTATAATTGTTTTGTTTGTGCTGTTGTTACTTCATTGATTTACAAAAATGTAAATATGTAGTTTTTGTTTTTTAATGAATCCAGATTGCTGAGTCACAATTCAACATGGTCTCAATGCATAAAATTATTTTGAAATACAAGAAATGGTTTTTGACAAATCTCCTTTTCCAGCTAAATTGTGAACCAGATATATAAATCTTGTCAGATGTTGATACACACACTTAACCATTTCACAATCTAGTGAAGAGTCCAGCATGAATCTCTCTGGATCAAACATGTCTAATATTGAAATGATACGAGATGAAATATACTCTTAACTAACTACACTATGGGAGAATATGTCAACAAAAACCAAATCCTAAAAAACGTTTTAAAAAATGTAGCATTTGATTTTCAGAAGGGAGGAATCGGACAAACATCGTGCTAAGATCAGGGCAAAGATTATGGTCACAATATAGATGAATAGATGCAAACATCCTATATCATCCAGGCGGCACAATCACATCATCACATGCTGTTTGTTACTGTCACAGAAAATATTGCCAAAGGAAGTAATCAAGGAACTTTGATGAGCTGTGAAAGACACCAAGCGACATAGCATAAACAAAACCAATGCAATGTAAACACACACAAGCTAATAAATGATCACGAAAAAATTTTCCTGGACTCCAGCCTGGAATGCTGGCATTGATCATCCTGTTGACATGCATCATTATTGAATTCCAGTCATCAGTTTGTGTGTTACACCGTAATTAATTAACAACAAGCAACAGTAAACATGTCATCCACCACACACGATGTAGTCTGTAATTAAGTCAAACGGCAACAAACTGAGAAATGCCCCATGATGCTTTGCTCCTGACAGTTGCATCCACAATAATGAGCCCAAACAGACGTAGGTGTAGCTTATAATGTAAATAACGACTGTGTTCCTCTTAGATGTGACTGTGATGCTGCTTCCTGGTGTTTATTAGGGATGACTGACACGAAACAATGTTTTCCTGCTGTCTTGCCTTCATGTAGTTGTAAGACCTCACAGCAGATGCAACTAGAAAACATACAAGATAGACGTGAAAGGTCAAAGAAACACTCACGAGGGACAATCAACTACTTTTAAGAAGTTCAAATCTATAAACTAGCTTAATGCTGGTGATCAAAATCTATTTCTGACTGCATTACTGTAAAAAGTATTAGCTGTTTTTGAAATGAAAAAGGCTGTTTGTAAGCAGACTTCCTGAAAACTTATTGAGAATTGAGTCACTGGGGTGACTGCATCCTCTCTCTCTCTCTCGCTCTCTCTCACACACACACACACACACATGCTGAATGAACACTTGACCATGTGTAATCGTATTTATTTCCTTTTCTCATGAGCTGTGTGGGAGTTTTGCTTTGATAAACTGCTAACGACAGCTGTTGTGTACACACTGACTGCATTGCAATAATCATCACATACACCAATGTCAACATGTGCATCCAGTGATTTACACTGTGTGTATGTGGTGTGTGTGTATGTGTGTGCTGGGGGGGGGATAAAGTTCAGATACCTGCACCCATGTCATTTTAAGAGTAAAAGTACTCGAGTAAAAGCAATTTAACTGCTGATGTTGATATAACCTCAGCATCAAAAGTATGATTTTTATATTAAATTTGTAGTTAAGTTAGAGTTATACCTTGTGTTGGATTCAAATTAACAAAACCTGTATTTTCATAGCATTTAGATTTTTTTCCTCTCAAAATATTACACTTTATTCTTGTCTCTTTATTCAAATATTTCAACTTTTCTTTTACTTTATTCAGTCTTTTCTAACAATGGCCCTTATACATTATCGTAGTTTTGACAAAAGCATTAAAAGGTGTAAAAGTATATGTTTACTTTGGGATATGAAATCAAGTTAACCTAATTACTAGTAAAAAATAACAAACCTTTACCTTTACTGTTACTGCAGGCACTGGGGACAAATAAACAAAGATAATACAGGAAATAAAGACAACGTCCTCAACCAACCATCTGAACGCTCCTGAGAGGCAACAAGCCACCGGCGTCAGGCTGAGCTGAGCTGTGATGAGTCAGGTCGGGTCAGGAGAGGTGCCTGTCAGCAGAGAGAGGGAGGAAGTAACGGTTGCTTGTGGAGGATACAGAAGGGTGAGGTAAGAGTTTGGTGATGCAGAGAGAGAGAGAGAGAGAGAGAGAGAGAGAGAGAGAGAGAAAAGAAAGAGAGAGAACGTGCACGATGGATCACTTTCCTGTATTGCATGTGTAGTAGAATCCATCATGTCAGGGAAACCAGATGTGCGTCATTCACATCAAACTTTCCAAATTAAAAGGGCCACCTCTCTCTTCCCCCTCCTCCCCCCCACCCTCTAATCCTCTCTCCATCTCCCCCTCTCTCTGCACCAATACGCGCACGTACACACACACACACACACACACACACACAAATATATGTATACACGCACTCTTGCCAACTTCTTCTTTTCCATCCAAGTTGCTGAGAATGCTTCTTTTGTGATGTTTTGAAACCGCCGCATAGCCTGAGGATGCAAAAGGCATTTCGACGCTACGAGACAAGGCGGCGTGTTTTTATCTTATCTGAAGTGAAATAAAAGTGTAGGGGGGGAATGTTATTTGCATGCTCCGTCGATGCGAGCATGTGGCAGTTAGAATGCTTCCTCAGCATGGGGGGTGGTGGATCTGTGATTGTATGGTGTGTGAGCAAACAAGTGGATCAGATGATATCAGCCACTGGCCTACTTTAGCATCCATGTTTTCTGGCTGAGTGAGATGTATCACTCTGTATCATAAAAAACTTGACTTTGGCCCATACGTACATCTGTCTCTCCAGCTCCCTTAATCTCCTCAGTAACGTAGATATGTGTGTGTTCAGTGTGCGCGCGAGTTTCCCAGACCGCGGCGTCTGTTCCGCTTTATGGCAGTGATATGTTAAGTACCTCATATTACAGTCATAAAAAAGGTCTGTAAGTTGCTTGATGCAGTTTAAAGCTGTAGAGGTAACGCAGCAAATCACCCTCCTGCTCCACACACACACACACACACACACACACACACACACACACACACTCGTTTCAGTTTGAGCGGCTGCCAAAAAGGGCCCTGTCTGTCTCCTGCCCTGCACGCAAAATGACAAGAGGTGGGAGAGAGAGGAAAGGAGAGAGGAAGAGAGGGAGAGAGGGAGAGGACGCGGGAAGGAGGAAGTGAGATGAAACAATAGAATAGAAGATGGTGAGAAGGAAAGAGGGGGGATTGTAAATGAGCAGACGTCGCCTCTGACAGCAGATCCACTGGCCAGACTGTGTGATGGGGCTTTGATCCCTCGCTGTGCTGAAACGGAGAGAGAGGACAGAGAAAGTGACAGAGAGAGAGAGAAGTGAGAGAGATTTTTCCTAATTTTGGGTGCTATTTCCCCGGGATATGAGGGCACAAGATAAGTGAGAAAGCAGACATACCTCAAGATCTCTGTCTCTCTCTCTCTCTGTCTCTCTCTCTCACTCTCTCTCTCTCGCTCTCTCACTCTCTCACCCTCTCCCTCGCTCTCTCTATCTGTCTCTCTCTCTCTCTCTTTCTTTTACGCACACACGCACACGCGCACGCACACACACACATGCACACACACACACACACACACACACACACACACACACACACACACACACACACACACACACACACACACACACACACACACAGGACTAACTTTTCCATTCTTTGCTGGAGTTCTCTTCAGCCGCACAGATGAGGTTTGATACCTGCAATTCCATTAATCCCTGTTAGAATTTAAATCGAGGGGAAATCATTGTCTTTCTCTCACTTCCGCTCCTCACCTTTCTCCCTCTCTCTTTCTCCCCCTCTCTCTGTCTCTCTCTCTCTCTCTCGCTCCCTCCCTTTCCATTTTCTCCAGCAGGAGGTGCAGGAAAAAGGCCTGACCTCGGCGTTTTCCTCCCGTCCTTAAGATTGGTTTTAAATACTCAGCAGATTAGGGCGCAGGCATGAAAGCTCACATTAGCCATATATTAAAAAATCCCCCCCAACCTCCCCCGTCTGATAATCCTTGTATTTGTCAAAATCAAACACAGGGGAATAGAAAAGACGGGGGAACCAATGACATGATGAGCAGGCCGAGACAGACGCATTGTGCAGGAAGGAATTAGAAGGAGAGCGAGCGAGCGAGAAAGAGAGAGAAGAGAAAGAGAAAGAGAGAGAGAGATACATTTAGAAGAATATGGACCAAGAAGAAGAAAGTCCTTCAAGATGATTATTGAAATTCACTCAATTCTTGCACGCGCGAGCCGTTTGACAGGACAAAAAAGCCGCCAAGGTAATCTAGGTGACCTCTGATGCCCTTCATTCGCTGTCTTTCTCTGCGGCGAGCGCACACACACACACACACACACACACACACACACACACACACACACACACACACACGCAGAGAGAGGGAGAGACAGAGCTGTAATAATGAAAGACTGATGGACTCTAATGTGCATTTTTCTCATACTGTCGGATGTTTAATGGTAATTGTTGCTACTCCAGTTTCCATGCTGGGAAATTTAACCTTCACATTAAAGACGAACAAAACAAAACAAAAACTTTCATCACTATTTTTTTCCCGTATTTATTTATTTGAAATAAGAAACACTGCAATGACAAATAATGATTTTTTTTTAAAAGGGGTTATTGTACAATTCTTCCACTATTAATTTATTCAGAAGATGTTTTTTGTCTTTCACTCACCTTTTGATGTCCCAATTGCAATTAATTTTAATGGTTCCATCGTTGCAGTTTCCCCAGCAGGGAAGAGGAGCCAAACAAAACCATCTTTAAAGAACGAATTACAATTTTAAAACACGTTTATTTTGCCTTTTTGTTTTTTTGTTTTTTTTATTTTTTGCATAACCAGGAAAATATTTGCAGGAAACCACAAGGACAAACTCTCCCTGCTGGCCTGCGGCATCATCATTGTGAGTGAAATCGCCGTTATTACTCCTCCTTGTTTCTTTTAACCTTACTAGGAAGAGAGATGAATGGCGGCGGGGGAAGTGACATGTGTGGGTCAAAAGAAATCATCGAGCCTTTCACAAGCACGTCACACACACACACACACAAACACACGTCATCAAAGTCAATAACCAGTTCCTGTGAATTCCACATTGAAACTTAGATGAAATATAAAAACACACACGTTTTATTCAGCGCTGTGAAAGCATCAAGGCTGTGGAAACTACTGGACAGGAAATGTTTGATTTGATTCAGGTGAAATGAGTGAAGCTCTTATTTACTGAAGAGTCTTTTGGATAATGTGTGTGAGAGGAAGGAGGAGGAGGAAGACTCCGGTGCATTCTCCTATAACTCGAGGAAACACGACGCCTGTCTGAAAATAAGAAGAAAACCCTAGATTTTCAATGTCAAAAACATTATGGTGCTTTGTGCTCATTTTGAAGCAGTGAGAATTCCACACAAAGGCTGAAGACTGAAGCGTCACAGTTGTAGCAACATCATTTGACCTGAACGCAATGCTTTTTACTTTATTATCCACTTTTTATTCTCTCTGCACTCAGTTTCATGCACAATTCATTGCAAAATTTTGTTTCACATCGAATATGTTACTACGCACATAGGTCATTGAATCCCCAAATTCTCCCTGTTCTCTGTGCGTATTAAGTTCATTATGTCCTCTCATCAGTCTATCGTCTTATGCTGGTTTCTGTATCGTGGCTGTTACACACACATACACACAAGCGCGTGTCATCTTAACACTGATGCTCGCACTAATGTGACAGAGCTCTCCGACTTACATCTCTCTTAGCTCGGGTTGGAAATCCTCTGCAGGGGCCCATAAATGCCACACTTCTCATCTTCTAAAACAGAGAAAACACACAAAGCATTTGTTGCACACACACACACACACACCAAAAAAAGGCTGATAAAGAAAGCCAACCCTATCCTATCCTTCCTCTCTATCCCCCCATCCTTACCTCTCTCGTTCTTTCAGCCAGTCAGTGACAGCACACAATGCAGAGGTAAAATCACAGTGGCTTCACCGCGTGTGTGTGTATGTGTGTGTGTGATGCTTTTGGAGACAAAGGCCCCTGCTGTAGGGAGTCCTGTGGGAAAGACGTGCGGCCGGAAGATGTGAGCGCGCCGGCGAGTGATAATGTCAGCTGGAGAGATACGGCGTGTCATTTTACACAACCACACATCAAAAAAGACAGAGGGGGGGGAGAGGAGAAGACAGCGTGTCATTTGTTTGCTTTGATACAAGATCGCACCGAGGGAGAGGACTGGAAGGCTCTGCCAGTGTGTGTGTGTGTGTGTGTGTGTGTGTGTGTGTGTGTGTGTGTGTGTGTGTGTGTGTGTGTGTGTGTGTGTGTGTGTGTGTGAAATCATAACTACTACAATGCAACAGACAGGAAAGTGACAGGTTGGCAGGTGTTAAATCTTCCTAAAAAAAATCTTTCTTTTCACTGACACACACACACACACACACATATATATACATACACATCAGGTTGCGTGTGTACCTTAATCGGCAAAGGACCGAGTGTGTTGGAGAGAGGAAATCGCCGTATTATCACAGAGCAAAATCAAATCAATATGTTTGCAAGAGAAAAAGTTCCAAAAAGTTCCCAGTGTTACAACCTAAGTCCCCTCTCAATCGTTAATTCAACAGCTGCTGCGGCAGTTAAACCTTCGTCTATAAAGACATTCATTTAGTTTTTTCACTAAGGTAAAGTACATTCTCCCTTTTTTATTAATTTTTTTGTGACAGTCCTCTTTCACACACACACACACAGAGGAGGAGGAGGACAAGATCCTTTCACCGCGTCTTTTGAGCTGTTTATGTGCGGCCTTGTCCTTTGTGGAGACAAGAGCAGATATGCTCGTCCACATACAGGTTAAAGGATTCTAAAGCAGAGCCTGCACTTCCCCAAAACAGTTTAAAATCCATTATTTTTGTTAGGGAACATCAAATAAAAATGTTTCCATACATCTTCTATGTTCTTTCTTCTCGTTCTGGAGCCACAGGCAACAATCTGTTACATGAAAATAAGGACATTTAAGGCTAAAGCGTCATAGGGAAACACTTTTTTCACGCAAATTTGTATCTTACTAATCTTATCTTATCTTCATGGAAAGCGATTTTTAAGGTGTTTCTGTATTATATGGTTCTATAAGTGTCCATTCTGTAGACTACAGTTCTACATCAGATGTAAATTCCATGAACATGTTGCAAAACTGAGTTTCGCTTTAAAAAGCTATTTGGAAGTTCCTGATGTAGGCGGGAAAAACACAATCTTCTTAGTATGTTTGTTTTTATACACATTCACCATCTTGTGTGTGTGCGTGTGCGTGTGCGTGCGTGCGTGCGTGCGTGCGTGCGTGCGTGCGTGCGTGCGTGCGTGCGTGCGTGCGTGCGTGCGTGCGTGCGTGCGTGCGTGCGTGTGTGCGTGTACTGTGATATGGAGCATTCTGAGAACTGAGACCTCTCTCTCTCTCTCTCTCTCTCTCTCTCTCTCTCTCTCTCTCTCTCTCTCTCTCTCTCTCTCACTCTCTCACTATCTGTGCAGATAGGAGGAGGCAGGAGATGTGTTCAAACAGCTTGTTAACACACACACACAGCATTTGGCCTTATTATTCCCTCTTTAGTTCTGACAACTTCATCCAACTAAAGGCCAAGAGGAGAAGAGAGAGAGAGAGAGAGAGAGAGAGAGAGAGAGAGAGAGAGAGAAAGAGAAAGAGAAAGAGAAACCTGCGATAAACACATTCACACACAGTTGTGTCTTTTCCCTCTCTCGTCACTTCTCTGTGTGTGTGCGTGTGCGCGCTTGTGCGTGTGTGCGTGAGCGTGTGGTTGTCTGATGTAGAACAGCTGTAACAGTAAACATGTTTATGAGTGGTTAATAGAAAACAGGTGGTGATTGGCTCTGATCCTCCCAGCAATCAATGTTATTTAGAGGCCATGCCACTGTCTGCACTGAGGCACACGCGTGCATACATATACAACACACACACACATACACAATCCCATGCACAGAAGTGTTGTGTGTGTGCTGACCCAGTCATTTATTATTGTAATGTATCCAACCCTAAGAATCCAGATACCACAGGCTGCTGTTGTCTTTACAGAACCACAGAGGCAGCAGTGGTATGTTTGTGTATTTGTTTACGCAGATGTACGTGTGTGTGTGTGTTAGTGTGTGTGTGTGTGTGTTCATGCCTGTGTGTGTGTGTTCTGTGTTCCCACTTTGTCTTTATTTGTAAACATGCGCACTCATGGGTGTACCGAAATGGGTGTGGGCACATGTGTGCGTGTTTGTGAATGTTTGGTTTATGCACTGCATTCCCACTCTGGCTCTGTTTATTTGTGTGTGTGTGCCCGTGTGTGTGTCTGTGTTTGATTCTCGAGGCATTACGGGTATTTGGGGTTTGTTTGTAAACATCAGCAGCAGTAAGTTTTATTTTACAGCAGCTTTACTTTCAGACATTATTCCCGGATGGTTGTTAAAGCATGCAGCGTCTGACACACTCTCTCTCTCCCTCTCACACTCACACACGTGACCCAAGCAGACATCTCACACACACACACACAACGCCAAATCCTCTGCTCTTCGTCAATCCCAAACCCGTGCATGGTGTGAATCATATTGAGGATTTATTATTTGTCAGCAGCTCTGACTCTGTGGCTGCAGCTTGCCCATATTTCTCTTTAATTAAGCCACGGAAGCCTTGTAGTGCAGCCAACCCGGCTCATGTAGCCACTTATGTTTTAATTTAATTACCTGTCCACTTTGATAATTATTCCCCCTGATTAACAGGGATGGAAGGGAACCGAAACGCGAATGGGAAATGGGTGAGAGAGAGCCAAAACTGCATTTCCTTCACTTCTCGCAGAGCAAAAAAAAGATGAGTTTTTAGACATGAGACTTGAGAGGTTGTGGTTCCCCCCCGGCTCTCTTTGGGTCCGGCCCGGTGCTTCAGCCTCGCTGCAGTCTGCATCCGTTGGCGTCTGGGTTTGCTGTCCTTTTTTGTGTGTGTTTCCTGTTTACTGTTATGATTTTATGCAACCGTGAACGACATGAGAGGAGCAGGCAGATCTCTGAGTGAAAATGTCAACGGTTACACAACAAACACAGCGGTGATTCATTTTCTCATTCAGCTGTTCATGAGGTCCAACACAACAGGCCTCTTAATGTATGGATGAAACTTATATTCTTAAGTTTGTGTTGAGTTCTTAACTCTTGCCTTTGTCATGTGCTCACAGGTGTTTGTCTGTTTTTCCCGCAGGATGGATCAAAATGCTGGAGATGATTTTGTAAAAAGTGGTGTGAGGGCGAGGAACACATGATGTTGCTGATCTGGGTCAGGGGTAAGCGGTCTTAATAATTTCTTTAACAAAGCAAGATATTTCAATGTTTTTGTCAGTTTTGTCAAAAGTTGTAACCAAATATATCAGGACAGGGTTGCCTTGTAGCAAGAAGGTTGTGGGTTCAAAGCCCTGTGCCTCCCCTGATCCTCTGGGCTTTCTCAGCCTTGGCGGAGGTATGCACTCTAATGTGAGCCCCTCTAGCTGAGTGGAAGTGTTCTATTGGACTACATTTAATTTTCAAAAAATATATTATGTTCATTCATTTGACAGTCAGAAGAAAGAAAATAAAACATATGAGCAATATTGAGTTACAGCTGTTTGTTCCCTTTTGAAATAAGAAAAAAAAAGGCCATTTTCTTGCCCTTATGTGAAGTTTGGGTGAATGTTACGGTGTGATGGTGCAGATCCAACTTCAAAGTGCACCTTGGCGATAACAGCCACTTACAAAAGCATCACTCATCACCATCCAGTTCCTCACATTAGCACCCATCAGTTCACGGGAGATTTATTGGAGACATATAACAAAGTGGTGCTCGCAAAAATTTGTCAGGCTCGGAGAGAGACGAGCATGAAGTAAAAAGAAGCATGAAGTAAAAAAAAATTATACATACGTATATCTATAAGCACATGTGCAAACACGTCATACACGCAGAGACACACACATATTATGAGTGGTATTGATTGTGCTAAAGAACGTGTTGTGATTTACTGCAGTCATGGCTCATTGTTGGGCTCTCCTGTGATGGACTGCCATCATTTTCCCACTGTAAAAGCTTAGATAGAGAAAAGGCAGGAGGGCAGAATCTCCTTTATGACCACAGCAAAATTATTCCAACATCTTTCTATGAGTTATGTCTCTCTCTCTCTCCCTCCCTCCCTCTCTCCCTTTCTCTCTCTCCCTTTCTCTTCCTCGTGCAACGGCAGGTATGACGTAATTTCCAAATTTCATCAGAGACACTTTTCCTTTAATCACATAATCTTGACACTGATTATGCTGTCAATTAGTAAATGAATGTAGTAAGGGAAAAAAAAGTAATAACTCTGCGAGCGGCGCTGTAAAGCTTCCAAAATACATAAAGGACACAGTGGAGTAGGCAGACAGTAAAATTTGCCCAATTACTATCTATCTTATTTCAGCTACGTTTTTTACTTGTGTAATAGAGTTTACAGACACACGAGGCTGACGTACCTTTGGATAAAATCTCATGCTTTTTTTGGTATTAGGTTAAAGCGCAGTGACCATGAAGTGTTTTAGATTAAAAACTAAACATATCTGAATTATTTACATTGACTTTAGCAGTATTGTTGACTTATATTATTACTGAGTGGTGAGCATGGGTCATTGTTTACCTACATTGAAAGAGTAGTGGTTCTCAAACTGTGGTGCATGCATTGCGGATGGCATGTGAAGCGCCCCCTAGTGTACTGTAGAGATGCATGCAAAGAATCCAAACTGTTGATAAAGCTGGAATTTCTGTTATTGTGCAAAATTCTGCACAATAGCATGATGATTTTAGAAGTTTTTGAGTTTCATGGTAATATTCTTTTAATTAATAATTCGATTTTGCTGTTGTTGTTTGTTGTTGTTGTTGAAAATAGCCCAACTTGAATGTGTTTCCATTGTGTAGGTGTAACACAAGCACACATGAGGTGATTCAGTTAGAGTTGGTGGGATGGTGCTCAGGTCTTTGCTTTGCTCAGACGGTGCTTTAGAAAACACTGATCCACAACAATCAGCTGGAAAACTTACAAAAAAAAACTTCAGAACCGATCAATTTACTGGGCGAGTGTGTGAGTGTTTGAGTGTGAGAGTGTGAGCCGGCTTGTTTTTTGCTGCTGACGGTTTCTGAGCTCAAACTGTGCAGGGTAACATCTGTTCCTCTCTGCCTCCACAATAGCACAACTCAGCCGGGGATGCAAAGGGAGGTCAAAAGATCAGTGCCTTCCCCTCACACACACACACACACACACACACACACACACACTGAGAGGGAGAAAGAGAGAGAGAGAGAGAGGGGGGGAGAGATAGAGAGAGAGCGAGAGACCTCTGACGGGCTGCTGTTTTCCTATTGTGCGCCTGTGCTTCGCGGAGCGGGCGATAAACGCGCACCTGCTTTAGATACATTACGGTAGCGCAGCCAAACTGTCCCTCGCAACACACACACACATACACTCACTCAAACACACACACACACTTCTTCAGACTCTCGCTGTCTCTCTCTCGTGCGCACTACCAAAGTCCTATGGGTGACTCGAGCCCGGTTTACCAGCGCGCTATCAGGCAAACAGACGGGATGCCCAAAAAGTGAGCAGGAGGACGGACGGACGGACGGACGGGCGGAGAGGTTACGGCCGCTGAATGAGCCGGAGGGGAGGAAGAAGAGGAAGAAGAAGAAGAAGAAGAAGCAGCGCGACGCGACGACACGACACGAAACGAAACAACAAGCCGACAAAGCTGCTGCTCTTTCCCGGCGTCAACTTGCGCACAGTGGCAGAGTTTTCCGCGGCGGTATTGTTGTGAGTTCACTCCAGAGGGGCCACTCCGAGGAGAGGACGCTCACAAAGGGGGGAGCGGAGCGGACTAACGAGCACGCTTTGTCGCTCCCAAAGTAACGCTCGTGCGGTCTGAGCTCCTCCATTTCTCTCTCTGTCTCTCTGTGTCTCTCTCCTCTCTCTTCTTTTTTTTTTGTTTTTATACATTTTTTTTTATTTTTATTTTTGTGCTCCCATCGCTTTTTGTGTCCCCCCCACTTTTTTTTCTTCTTTTTTTGTCGCCGCTGAGAGAGAGTGGACTCGCCGGGGGGTTTTGAGGAGCAGAAGCCGGACTGTGTGTCCACATGGTCCAACCACTGGCGTGAAAGTTGACTTCTTCCGAGACCGAGAGAACAGGTTGATGCATTATCTACACACACTTTCTTTCCCACTTGTTTCCTTCTGTTTCTCTCCTTCTCTCTCTCTCTGCCTGTGTGCCTTCATTGAAACTCTCTCATACACACACTCACTCACTCACTCACTCACACACACACGCGCAGAAGTAGAAGTCAGCAAAGAACTTAACTTGTACTGTGATTGCACGTTGGCTTGTGAAAGTCCAGACAAAACGGTGTAATAGCATAATCGCGTATTATCGGGTGTTACACTCCATTTGTCCTCTTTAAGTCGTTCTTTGTCCGCATTTCGTGCTCGCTTTTATTTCCTTAAACGCCCCAAACTCTTGTCAGCTACTTTAAAAAATATGTTTTGAAGTTGTTTCGTGCCGTTCCGATTAATATTTTAGAAAGGAAAAAAAAATTGTGGATTAACTTTCCCCTCCACACGTGTTAAACACACCTGGCAGTTAAAAACACTTATAAAGACACTTTTTATTTTTTATTATGATTTAATTTCGCCGAGGGGATTCGAACCGTGGAGCTGTGGGGTCCAGAAGGTATCAGGGTCCGAAATCTTCCCCCCCTCAGGAAGCAACAAAAGCTTTTCTTTCACAGGTTGGGGACTCACTAAAATGTCGGTGGGGGCGATTCTCTCTTTTTGAAATTGGCAAACACACACACATACACACACCACACGTCAAACTTTAACTTTGCGTTCCTGTTAATAATCCCTCGATGAAGGATTTGATAGTAAACACCGACCCTAAGTTATGTGGTGATAATTTTACACACCCGTCTGGCTACTTTCAAGACTTTTTTTTCCGCCGCTTTACCTTTTACAAACAGCTCACACACACTTGCAATACCGTTTAATTTGCACGGATTTGATTCCTGCTAATTAAACAATAAGGATTAAAATGACCAAAAAGCTATTATTTGGCCTGATTTTGAAGATAACAGACCTGTTGTCTTTAGGGGGGAAATCGCTTCCCTGTGGTCACAAAGGTCACGGAACAATACTTTCTTTCTTTTCAAAGCATTTTCGGACTCTTTGGAAATTGGAGCCACGTTGCGTGACCTCACCGAGTTTTCTTTTATTGGCTACTCTTGATTTTCTTTGATGATCTGCGTGGAATTACGGGTAGAATGCAACGTGACGGTGCAGCTGAGGGTCCACAGAAGCAGCAGCAGCAGCAGCAAGCAGGCCGTGGAAGCTGATTGTTTGATTCCAGCTGCAGCGGTAGATCCGGGTCTGATCTGCCCGAGCACACACACTGATCACCAGCGCGTCACTGCGTCCACGCGTGTCAGCCTGGTTCCCCTCATACACAGAATTCGAAGATTGCACAGATTTACACCCGTGTTTATATTCGATTATTAAAAAAGAAAGGAAATGCGCCCGCGTGTGTCTGCCCCCCCCAAACCCACACACACTCCTACACACACACACACACACGTGTTTTAGAGCAGTTACACCTGACTGCGGAAATACATTTCAACAAATTTGCGAGTTGAAATGTTATAGTGGTAATAGTTTTCCCTTTCTTTAAAAAATATATATAAAGCAAATAAAAGTGCGGGAAAAAGAAAGAGGAAAGAAGGAAAGATTCAAATGAAAGTTTGCCCTCACTGCTGCATCTCCTCCGTCGCGCCTGTAGTGTGTGTGTGTGTGCTGTATGGAACACACTCCTATAGTGTAAAATAGTTGCTCTTTGTTTTCTTTATTTTTGAAATGACAACAAAACGGACTGAATGACCTTAAATGTGAGTCAGCAGGACAGGACAGGGCAGGACAGGGCAGGACAGGACAGGACAGGGACGTCACACGGGCTCCTGTCTGTCCCCGCGTGATGGAGGAGCCGCAGGAAAAAGAGCGAGAGATGAAATGACAATTAATTGCTGTTAGTTGTCTGTCAATGAGAGAAAAGGCAGGACCGTGTGGGCGCGCACCCTGACACGGGCATTATTGCCCCTTGATTGATGGGCGCAGGGGCATTTGGCATAATTAATTTTATTTACTGTGCCCCCCCGCCCCCCCTCCATCGCTCTCTCTCTCTGTCTCTCTCCGCTGTTGTGTGTCCCCCCTCCTTCTGCATGTCCTCTGTGGTGGCATTTCCGCGACGCGATGACACACTTTTAATTGCACTTTAATAGAAGATCCAGCGGGAATGAAAAAGCTCTTCATCACATGTTATATGACCTTGTCACTGTCGCCGGTGTCAGACATGAAAGCAGGTATATTTGTGTTCTGGACCCCCTGGTGGAAAGTCAATGCAGAATTAATAATAATAATAATAATAATAATATTCATAATAATTCGTTTATTTCACACAGTAATTTGTGTGTGGCCTTCACAAAAAAATTTGATTAATGCAGCATTCACACAGCTTTATGTGCTTTATTTAAAATAGCAAGAATTTGCATCAGGACTGCATAAGGCCATTATTACCGAAATTGTTAATTTTAGAAAACAAAGCATCTAAATTCAAAGGCAAACGTCTACATAGTGTGGAAATAATTGAATCATTTCAATGCCGATAGTAATCCTCAATATATCTCAAAATCACACATTTTTTATGGACTTTTTAGTGGATTAATTTGAATATGTTCATGGAGTGATTTGGTCAATTGTGACTTAAATTTTCTTTGTTTAAAAAAAAGGAAAAGAAGAATGCTCTCATTCAGCTGCTTGCTTTCTGTTTGGCACCGTGAAGGTTCATCCATTTCTCAGTGGAAATGGTCTCATTGAAAATCCAGTTTTGCAAAAAAAAAAAAAGAAAGTATACAAAAGTGACTTTTGGCTGAAGGACAGATCAGTGAAGGAAACAGTTTCTGCTCTTGGTAAATAAGGTGTCAAAGTTGTGATTTCTGGGTAAGTCTTGGCTGCTCTGTCCGCTGGCTGTCACGCCGCTCTCATGGCTTTTTCGGGGGAGGAACATGAAGGGAGACGATGAGAGAAAAGGAGCAGCAGTTATTTGGAAAAGGGAAAAAAAGTGCAAGTGCAGCAGAGAGCCGAGGTGTCAGAGACGGATCGACTCTCCCCGCTCGCTGTCAGCCATTGCGTGTCCGTGTGTGTGTGTGTGTGTGGGTGTCCCACCTTTCCTCGTCCGTCCAACACTTTTTCCATCTTTTCACTTCCACCTCCTGTGTTCTCTCATTGTTTCCAATATCTCCTCGTGCACTTGCTGAGATTTGTTGTTTGGTTTTACATGTGGGTTTCAGGCTGTGTTGTCTCTTGTTACACTTCAAAAGATGATTTTTGGGTCCTGCAGAGTGTGTGTGAGTGTGTGCTGGGGTGTGACTGGCAGTAACAGTAATGGCTATGGATCTCAAAACGCTTTAAACAAAAAAAAACCCTTCAACGCGTTTGAAAGCCACCAACATGATGGTGTTAGTGCATCAGCTCACTCAGAGAGTCCTCACCTCCGCATGGAGCACATGTGAACGTATGTGTGGAAGAGTGTATACATGTGAGTGTGTGTGTGTGTGTGCACATACATGAGTGCTTTTCTTTCTCTCAATTCACCTGTCCTGCTTGAGTGGAAATGGACAGCGTTTGAAGTTTTAAATGTCCTGTGCGTCGGTAGTGGTGATTGCTCGCCTGTCCGTCTCTCCATCTCTTACACACACACACTCTCTCTCTGTCTCACTCTCTCTCTCTCTGTTCATTAAAGCCCTCCTGTTATCCCAAAACCCACAAGTCTGAGTGGGCTTTTTTTGCTCCAAAGTGATGGTGAAGAGCACCTGTGCGTGACACGACTGTATATGCAGGATCTGACCTGTGTGTGATACGCGCAGATTTCACTTCTCTTGTGGCACTTTGCCTGCTTAAAAGCCGAAACACTTACATTTTTCACCATCCTTTAGATTGTGGTGGAGAAAAGCAAAAAAAAAAAAAAAAAGTGTGTGTGTGCAGGCAGCAAAAGCATGTTTTTTCAAATGGAATGGTATCGAGTGTTCGTCCTCAAGCCGCCGTTACTCCAGAGCTGCATGGAGCGTTTGAACTGTACAGATGTGTTTGTCTCTATTAATTAAATGAACAGTAAAAGTAACACAACCACAGGCTGTAACACCAATCTGTTAAAATGAATATTTAAGCGTATTTATATCTTTTATCATTTGACTAGACCGAACAACAAATCTGTTAAACCATAATCTGTGTATAATAAATCAATATTCAAATAGCACTGATGAAGCTGCAATAACTCTGCTGCCTCTTAAATAAAAGCACATTGCTGTTGCTGATCTTGAGCAACTAATTGCCAGATGAATGGATCAAATGTGTGTGTGTGTGTGTGTGTGAGAGTGTGTTGGTGTGCAGGCAGCGAGCGGGGGAATGTTCTGGTTGTGTAGTGGAGTGATTGACGGCACAGTGAAGCTGCCGCCACATCGCTTTAGACTGAGGCCTGATTATACATGTGGTTCTAATTGAACCTGTTATTTAGGAGAAGTCGAAGGCTGAATACTTTTCTGCGTGTGTGTGTGTGTGTCTGTGCACATGTACGATAAATCCCGCACATTTTTCGAAGATGAGATGTGTTTTTTATGATGGGTCAGGAGGCGGTGTCGCGCGGAAAAAAGTTCCAGCGGAGCAGGAGGATAAAGAGGATAAGAGGAGGAAGATGATGTGGTGAAGAGGTGGCCACCTGCAGCAGAGGGTGTGTCGCGTTCTGTCACCTTTCCTCGTGTCCATTTTGTAACGCTGTCATCACATACGAAGCCTCCTCACTCCCAACAGCACCAGATCTCAAAATCCACCATTTTCTTAGCTTGATTGATGAGGTAATCATTTTAGCCTCTCCTGTGGTGATTAACACGCCCACATGTTGAGATGTCACAATGCATAGGTTTCTGGGTTTTTGTTTTTACATCTGTGTGTGTGTGTGTGTGTGTGTGTGTGAGGAAGGCTGGCGCGGAGATGCTTCTCCAGCTCCATTGGCCCATTAACAGCTGATGGATGTGGGAAGGAGTGACCCAACAGCTCAGAGCGGAAGGCACTGTTTCCTATGGGCTGGGTGGAGGGGAAGGGGGGGGGGGGAGTGAGAGAGAGAGAGAGAGAGAGAGAGAGAGAGAGAGAGAGAGAGAGAGAGAGAGAGAGAGAGAGAGAGAGAGAGAGAGAGAGAGAGAGAGAGAGGGGCATACAAGTGCGTGGCTGGATAAAGAGAAGAAATGACAGTGGGAGTGTTTTAGGCGTGGGTCATTATAGCTGAGGAAGCATTAGATCAGCCTCTCCAGAGTGGACTTGGCACCTGAGGCCTGTTGCTGGAGCTGAAGGAGAGAGAGAGGGGGGGGGGGGGAGTGAGTGAGAGGGGAAGGAGAGCAGAAGTGAGTGAAGAAGTGAGGTGGTGGCAAGTTTGATTTCACACAGACACAGAGAGAGAGAGAGGGAGAGAGAGGGAGAGAAAGAGGGAGGGTAAATGGTCAATGGTCAGTTTAGATGCACTGTGATAGAATCTCCTGGTGCGTTCAGGGTGTTCTTGTAAAAAAATTAAGAAAGCGCTCTCATCACTCGTTGCCCCCCCCCACCCCCCCTCCCCCCGCCTCCCCGCTAACTCCGCATCGCCTCCGACAGCTGTGTTTGTGTTATGGATTTTCCTTCACTCCCTCTCCTCTGCCCTCTCTCTCTCCCTCCCTCCCTCTCCTCCCTCAGTAGTCGTCTCTCTCCCTCCTCCCTCGCCGGTCGCCGCCGCTGCCGCTGCCGCCGCCCCCGTGACCTTTTGTAAGCACTTCATCAGAGAACTGTTGGTGTTTTCTAAAGTGCTGTGACAAACTGACAGGGCCGGCCGTCAATCGAAGCTGAGGGGGTGGGGGGGGGGAGACACCGAAGGGAGCGAACAAGATCACTGAGGAACACAAACGACAATGTGACTAAACTTCTTCCACGGCGTCGCTTTAATGTGTGTGTGTGTGTGTGTGTGTTTGTGTGTGTGTGTGTGTGTTTGGAGAGGGAGGCTGTGAAGGGTTCGGTGACAGCTGCGGAGCACGAGTCTCGGAATGTTGATGCGGACACACACACACACACATTACACATTTCATAAACCTTTGTGACTGTAAGGGGAAGCTCAGGGATGCTCGTCTCGTTGCTCCGACGACGACGTTCCCGCTTCCGTACGCTGGAATCTTACGCGGGATTAATTTTATGTTCATTCAAATTTTTTTAAGTTTTTGTTCTTTAATGCTAACTACACACACTATCTCCCCCCCCCCCCCTCTGCCCAGCCCGTCCCGCGTTCCTCACCGTCCTGGGCCGCAGGAGCTAATAGCCGTTTAAACGCATCTCATTAGGTCGTCTAATCCTTCCAGTACCGCCGTGCTGACTATCACTCGGCCAAACCGCGAGGCTGCGGCGTCACGTCGGCGTGTTTCATGCGCTCAGTATTTGTGGTATTAGTTCCGGGGGAGCGCGGGATGCCTGCTTAAGCTATTAGCATGTGAGGCGCCGCAGGATGATCCATCCCCTGACAGGACGAGCTGTTAACCAGTGTTAACCCAAATCACAATACAGCTGCCCGGGTTTGATGGATTGACAGAGCGACACACTCTCACTTCCTTCATTCTTCCTTTGCTCCCCCCGCTAACTTCGGAAAGGGACGCTTGTATTTGCCACATTGGGTTTAAATGTTGAGCTCTGAAAAGGCTGAATGGTCTCAGTTGCTCTCTCTCTTCTCTTATTTTCCGTCTGTACATCTGTTGCTCTGTCTCAATATCGGGCTTCATTCGTCCTCTTCTCCGGCATCTTCCTCCACACTCTGGACAGGGTGGAGACGCTGTGCAGGAGTGGAGGTGAGGCAGGTGGATGGAGGGCGGGGGCAGGAAGAAAATGATGCTCTCTCTCTCTCTTCTCTCTCTCTCTCTTTCTCTCTCTCTCTCTCTCTCTCTCTCTCTCTCTCTCTCTCTCCTTTTGTTTGTTTAGTTTGTATTTGTTTCATATTTGATTGTCTGGGTTACAACAGAAAGCGTTGCAGCAGACAGAGGGGTGGAGATGTGTGTGTTGCTGTTAACTCTGCTCTGGCTGTTTCTTGGGCATTGAAAGCCTCCTTAGTGTCTATGCACACACACATGCACACACGCAAACTCGCGCACGGCTGTGTGTGGTGGGCATTGTTGACCGAGAGACATCTGCCACTAGATTATTCCCAGCTGTTATCTGAATAATTGTGTAATCCCCTCTCTCCCACCCTCCCTCTTTCCTTCACTTTCTCCCTCTGCCTCCTCCTCCTCCTCCTCCTCCTCCTCCATCTTTGCCCCTCACAGTGATGAATCTCTGTTCCGGGTGGTGTTAGCTCTTTGAGATCTTTCAGGTGTGTTTGTTCCATGTCGTGTGGTGAACCCTGGTCGTCGGTCGTTGTCTGACATTTGTAGAAGGATTTGAGTGCCCCCTACACACACACACACTCTCTCACACACACACCTCTCCTCTCTTCTCCTCCCCAACCCCGAGGCTCCGGGGGAAATAAAAGTAGCCTAATCCTGGCAGATCAAGATTACTGTCCACCACTGCTTTACCAGCCTGTGAATTAGAGCCAGTTCTCATGTTCTCGAGCGTATTGTGCGTGTGTGTGTGTGCACCATTGGCCTTTGAAGCAGCATTAGTTGTTTTGCCGGCAGAGAATGCTGGAGGAGACTAAGGCTGAGGAAGCTCAAAAAACAAGAAGGAAATGAACAACCTAGTGGCAGAGGAGGTGTGTGTGTGTGTGTGTGTGTGTGGACGGTGGTGTTGGGTTTGAATCTCAGCAGGTTTCAGCTCTCAGCTCGCTGTTAAAACAGCTTCGCTCATTTTTCTAATTATCCCGACAGGCCTCGTGTGATGCTGCAGAAATACTTATCGGAATTTTGGTAATTAAAGCAAAAAAAGTTTTTATTGTATTTTTTCTTTATTTTGTTCCATAGTTTCACATTTCATTTTCAACTCTAATACGACAGTTGAAGTTTTAAAAAAAATACCATTTTTAATTCTCAATAATGAAATAATAAAATGTATTTTCCCGAGCTGAAGAGACCTGTCACTCAAACAGACGAGTGTCGCTCTGTGTATCTACAAAGGCCCAACACACCGTTTAATCCCAGACACTTCCACTCGCTCTGCACTCAAATGGAGTCGACTTATATGAAGACATTTACCAATCAAAAAAATACATTCTTATCTGCCGTGTATTTATTTATTTATTTATTTACTTTAGTTTGCCGTCCCTCCACTCTGCTGACACACACACTCTATGGATGAATGGAGGAATTTGGGAAATATGTGCTCGTTGTTGTCCCTCAAAGCTCATTCCTCTAACAAGAAAAACAAAAAAAAAATCCTGAAAACACACACACACACACACACACACACACACACACACACACACACACACACACACACACACACAGAATGCATGCCTGTAGTTGCCAGGGTTGCCTCAGTTCCTGGTCCGTGGTTGGTTGGGAAAGTGTTCTTTTCCCCCTGTTGGAGCTCCGATAGTCACTGTCACTGTGAAGGTCTCTCTCTCCCCCCGCCCCTCTCTCTCTGTCTCTCTCTCTCTCCCTCTCCTTCGCCCATTATTCCACTGCACTCTCTCCTGTCCACCCCCCACCCCCCCTGCCTGTGTCCTCCCCTGGCTGTCATGCCCGTTGTCTCTAATTATCACGGCTCTGCGTCTCCCTCGGCCTCTTCATTTGCTCCTCTCTGCCCATTTTTTGTAGAATCTACGATATTCTCTGATGGAAGGTCAATCTCTCTCTCTCTCTCTCTCTGTCTCTCTCTCTCTCTCTCTCCCTCTTTTACTCTGCAATCTTTGATAATTTTTTTTTCTCTTTTTGGTGAAATAACTAAAACACACATCTAAAATACTCAAAGTTACAAAGAGCAACATTCTACGTAGATTATAATAATATCATCAGCAACACCTGTAACATCTTTTAAATGGCATCAAAGTAAAGTAAAGTCTATGGAAGTTTATTTAAATCGCATTAAGCCGATGGTACATTTCCATGCAGTCATTTTCTCATAATTACTGTAAACATATTGATTTGCATGGTTTGTACTCAAGAGATTCAGCGTAAATGAGTCGGGTTATGCTGATAAATTTGTTCTGGTGAATGATCCAGGTACTGTGTTTTCCCCGGCACGCTGATTTGTCCCCGGACAAAATTAAATTGGTGGTTCACGGTCCTTAAAAAAAAAAAGGAAAATAGAACTGTTTAATCTTTCTTTTTTTTTTTACTGTATCTCTCTCCCTCTCCCATTTTCTTCCTTCAAAGTATTAATATACAGCAAAGTGTCACTGGACGATACTCTTCAAAGCTTTAGGGACAATTAATACCAGGTCGAAAAGCTGCCACTGGATATTGGATTAGCAGATGCTGTAATGTCCATTTGCCCATTGAAGGTCGACGCTGCCGTACACAAATCGCCAACTTCTGCAGCTCTGCGTTTCCATTGTCTAAAGGTCAGTCGGGAACAGTGAGTTAGCCACGGAAAGTAGTCAGCATAACTGAGGGGGGGGGGGGGGCGACACGGGAGGAAGGAAGGACTAAAGTGAAAAAAAAAAGGGGGACAGGAGGGAGAGTGAGTGAGTGAGTGAGTGGCAGTGAGACCCCGGCATGCTTTGTGATCAGGCAGGCAGGCAGGCAGCCGTGCGGCATTCTGGGGCCCTTTGTGAAAAGTTTGCCTGCAAAACTTTCTCTGAAGGCTGGAGGTTTAGACTGACCGGCTCCCCCGGGGGTTTGCTCAGGGGGACTGAGAGAGAGAGAGAGAGAGGGAGAGAGGGTAGAGGGCAGGCTAGGGGAGGAGGAAGCGGTGGGGAGGAAAGCAAAGGGGGGGAAAGTCAAAAAGAGAGGAACAGAGTGCAGAGAGCAGGCATGCCGTCACATTTGTCCGTTGTTATGGGGCGACGGCCCTTTAGTCCCTGATCTAAGAAACACAACTCCTGGCTCCCTTCTTCCCTCCCTCTCTCTCTCTCTTTCTCTCTCTCCCTCTCTCTATCCTTCCCTCTCTCTCCCTCTCGCTCTCTGTCTTTCTGTCTGTTCCTCCTGGTTTGAGCCCTGCGTCACAACGTGCAGCAGCAGCTCTGTCTATTTGCTGATAATGAGGGAAAAAGGGGCGGATGCTCCGTATCGTAGCGTTCACCTCCAGCTCCCGGGGTCAAGTTCATCCCGAGGAGGTGCGACGCTCCACCCCCATCAGCCTCAACACATGAGCCTGCACCCTGGGGATATGTGCGTGTGGGCCTCTTCATCCCAAATTTGAATCTCTCATCCCCGTCCTCCTCGGTCTCCTTCCTCTTCCTCGTCCCCTCTCTTCCCACAGGGTTAATTGAAGGGGAAACTGATAGTTGTATGCGGTAATTGTGGCTTTGAGAATTCGCCGTCTCCTACGGAGGGAGAAGGATGAGGGCAGCTCTAGCAAAGACAGAGCGGCCGCGCTGTAAATGCACCTTCACCCCGACCTCCGTTCAACTGTTTTCAGGGTGGTGGTGGTGGTGAGGGTGGGGGTGGGGGTTGATTGGATGATGAGGATGCGTGTTGATTGGTTGATGAGGAGCTGAGATTCCTGAGCAGCTTTACTCGCCCGGGCTCTAATCACTCAATTCATTATCCAATCAGGAGAGATTCACCGCGTTTCTCTGTATCCTCACTGATTCTCCTAGTGCTCTCTCTCTCCCCCGCCCCCCCCCCACGCCAACATCCCCCCATCCACCACCGCCACCCCACCCTCCCTTACCTCCCCCGGGGAGTCGCGGATGGACAGATGAGTGGAGCGCGCCGTATATATTCGGTTCTGCTCCGCCGCCCGCCGAAGTAGAGAGACGGACTTACATTCCACTGATGCCGGTGCTGAGTGGACACCACTCTGCTTCTCCCTCTCCCTCTCTCTCTCTCTCCCTCCTTCTCCTTCTTCTTCTTCTGCAGGGGCTTTTCTCTCCCAGGGGGCTGAGTCTTTATAATTAGTCTTCCTCCAGAAATAGAAAAACTAGTTTTCTCGAGGTGAAGCTGCTCCTCCGGTGGAGTTTGGCTGACAAATTTGCATTGATACAGAAGGAATGAAGTGCAACCTATTAGATCAGCCGCCTTGTTTGTAAAAAAAACCCCCCCAAAAACTAAACAATTTTGACGGGCAAAAGCCTCACATTCATCTTTACGTTTGCGTTACAGAAACTGCTACAGGCACACATGAGACGTGTGTGTGTGTGTGTGTGTGTGTGTGTGTGTGTGTGTGTGTGTGTGTGGCTTTAATTATTTCATTCTGTACTCAAATTTGTCAACGCGCCGCTATCTCTCCTGACTTTATCTCTGCCGTTGGTTGTGTTTTTTCCGCCCCATTTTCCCACCTCCTGTTTCCCCCTCCAGCCCCCCCCTCCCCCTGCCTCTCTCCTCCTCTCCCTCCCTCCCTCCCTCCCTCCCTCCCTCCCTCTTCCCTCCTCTCCTCTCCTCTTTCTCTGTCCGTTAATGAGAATGTGTTAACGAGAAAGAGAGATCTATTGAGTATAGGACAATTTATCAGAAAGGCAGAGGTTGGGGGGAGGGAGGGGAGGGAGGGAGGGGAGGGAAGCGGCGGGCCCTTCAAAGAAGTCCTATTCTTGTGGTTGTGAATGTTTGATGAGACAGTGAAAAGTTCCCCCTCTAACGTCATGGTGTCTGAACAGAAGAGAACAGAACCGTTCTAATCACGCCGTGCGCGGGAAAAAATGACTTCCAACCCGATTTAATTAACTGATAAGAAACGGCTTCAAATTAATTTTTCAAGGATGTTAGATTTTGATTAAGAAACCCCTAAAAGAAATAGACGAATAATCACATTTTTAATCAACTTACTCAAATGGTAACTGGTTAATATGATAATTCTAGCAATTAGGGCAAATATTGTCGAGCAGCGGTTTCTATGCATCCTCTTAAAGGAATTATAATATCTTTACATCTAATTATCGGGGGGTTATTTAATTTTTTTTTACGCGGCTACCTCTCAATTTTTACCGTTTCGTTCATTCATCCGCCATTATAGGGAGAATGAAACGTAAGGGAAGTGTAATAAGATGAAACTTTTGCTGGACCGTACCTGAATGGGTCTTTTCAAGCGGCAGATTAAAGTCTCTTCAAAGCTCGGCAGCTCACGTCTTCCTCATATTCATAAGCAGGCAGGCAGGTACGGGCCACGCCGGTGAATACGGGCACCAAAGTTCAAAATCATCCATTCAAAAACCCAATCTGGCCCGGGCTCTTCACCTGCTCCCAGCCGTAAAAAGTGTGTGTGTGTGTGTGTGTGTGTGTGTGTGTGTGTGTGTGTGTGCGCGCGTGTGCGTGCGTGCGTTGGTGTGTGTGTGTGTGCGAGTGTGTGTTTCTCTAATTGGACAGGTATTGTAGCGCGGAGGTGAAGAGGGGCCGGTTGAAGGGAGGGATGTGGAGTGAAAGAGCCGGCAGGGGGTCCAGGGGCTTTGGGAGAGCAGCAGAGTTCTTTACTTCAAAGGGGACTTACAGCCTGGACAAATGCTAACCCCTCACACACACACACACACCACACACACACATGTACATACGTACAGTGGCTCGCCCCCTTCGTTTTCTTCTTTTTTTTTTTCATACCTCTCATGAGATGAATGTCCTTCCTCCTCTCGCACTTTCTTGTCGTCTCCCTTGCTCCCTTGCTCCCTCGCTCCCTCGCTCCCCCGCATGCTGAACATCAGTGGAGTCGTGCTTTCAGAGGGAAATATTGACAAAGCGTTTGGAGAGATGGAACAGCTCCTTTAATTATATGCTGCTCTTATGATGCGCGCTCTTTCCGCCTGGCTGCTTACACACACACACACACACACACACACACACTCACACACTGCTCATCTGAATAGGTATTCCTGGCACAGACCCCGTCCACCAAGCGTTCATATTCAATTAGCAAAACTCATTAGAAAAACTTGGCATTTGTTGTTGTTTTTTTCCCCCCGCCTTGCTCGGAATTAATGGTTTTGATATGCTAATTAGCGGGTAATTTAATTTCAAAAGGCCTCAATTAACAGCAGCGTTGTGGACACGCGGAAGTTAAGCAGCGTAATCTAATTTGCATTAGTAACGAGCAGGGAGTAATTAGTCTCTAATTAGCCACTTCAGACAGCACTTGTGTTTACTTTCCTAATGAAGTGGAGGGGCTTTTTTCAGGCAAGCCTCTCTCTCTCTCCCTCTCTCTCTCTCTCTCTCTCTCTGTCTGTCTCTCTCTCTCTGTGTGTGTGTGTGTGTGTGTTACCGAGCATGCCTGTGTGTGTGACTGGGGGGGCACCAGAGTGGCATATGGCTTACAGCTTGGCTACACACACACACACACACACATAAACACCATCACACAAAGGTTAGACACTCCCGACATGTGTGATTTGCACCGGCTCACTGTAGGTTTTAATCCAATTGATCATCTTTATAAGCTCATTTACACACACACACACAATCTATCGCTTGTGTGTGCGTGTGTGTGTGTGTGTGTGTGCGTGCGTGCGTGTGTGTGTTTTGAGGAGTTTATTTGTGTTGCAATGCTTTGCAATATTCTTTCTGTTGTCTATGGAGGCTTTTTTTTATGTCAAAATGTAATTTGTCATTCTGAGTAGAGAGATCAAGACACTTTTGAGTGTGTGTGTTTGTGTGTTAGTGTGTGTGTGTGTGTGGTTACGAGAGCACGGTTGCTGGCCAGCGTAATGTAGGGTTTATTTCTGGGATACAGTTGCCTGTGTTGACAACGCGTCAAAACAGAGAAAGAAAGTCAGACACACAGTTGGACAGACAGCGCCGTGTCACAAACACACACACACACACACAGACAGAAACACACACATAGTGTCAGAAATCGGCACATCACACATTTACACTCAGGGAAGACTTTGGAGAAAGATAAAGCAACTCTGGAGGACACGTCTTGGAACTGTCCCATTCACGGCGGCGTCAAAAACAAGTTGAAAACAACAACAGGCTTCCCTGAGGAGGGGAAGGGGGGGGGGGGGTATAGAGAGGGGCTTTATGGGAGGGGGGACGAGCAGCTGCCCTATTAGCCCGACTCTGTTGTTCAGAGGAGGTGGGAGGAGGGTGGAGCAACACCGCCCAATCTCCACAAAGAAACACTCACCATTTTTTTCCCCACTTCCTGCGCAAAGAAGGCGACGGTCTCAGATTGTGCCGCAAATTAACGTGCGTTTAACCCCTCACACCTCCTAGGGTGCAGATCTGGTCTTTTTTTTTTATACCCATAATCCAATGCACAGGACAGCAGAGACCGCAGGGACCCCATTAACTGACAGCCGCTCTGATGGGAAGGCATTTTCTAAAGGCGGCTCCCCAACCTTCCCTGGGAATAATAAGAGGGGTCAGAAAGCTGGGCGACTTCCCGCTGCAGAGAGCCGGGTCAGAGCGCTGGCAGGAGGAGGCGGCACTCAGCTGACATGACTTGGATTTTGAACACACACACGCACACACACACACACTGAACGGGCAGCAATCCATAGTGTAGAATTTGTGTGATTTATACCCAGAGAGCGCAGGAGCTGGAAGGAATTCAATAAATATAATGAATGGGGGCAATACAGTGATTATGAGCCTCTTTCTAACACTGACCTCTATCTGTACACACGCACACACAGACATAAACATAGATAGGTGCACACCGCGCACATGCATACGTACACACACAAACACACATGCACGTCCATAAATAGTTAACTGGTTTACAAATGAGCTGACCTGTGTGTTGGCCTCGCTCTCAGATAGGCTCACACCCCCGCTAGGATGCATAAATCACAATGGACATGCATATGCATGAGTATCTGAGGAGGTGGGATAAGTGTGTGTGTGTGTGTGTGTGTGTGTGTACGAGCAGCAGCAGCAGTAGTGTTTGTATCGATCATTGAGCCTTAGTGAAGTGCCTTTTATTTCATTGAGTTAAAGTTAAGGACCATGAACAGGCCTCTTTCTCCAATGTGTGTTGGCTATGAATGGAGAGAACTCAAGAAAGAGAGAAAGAAAGAGGAGAAAGAACTCTAAATGTTCTTTTTTTTCAGTTTTAGTGGCATCCAGGGATATCACATCACAATAATGGAACAGAGATGACGTCTCACATCTTTTCTCTCTCTGCTAGAAGTGGTTTTGGTTGTTGGACCTTTGCCTGGCGTGTGTGTGTGTGTGTGTGTGATGTGTGCTGCTTTAACCTCCTCTTGTTTTATGGACTTATACATGGCTCTGCTGCTAGATTAATTTACACACCACTCACACATGCTTGCCAAATCTCTCTCTCAACTCTCTATCCCTTTCTCTATCCCTCTCTCTCTCTCAACTCTCTATCTCTCTCTCTTTCTCTTTCTCTTACTTCTCTCTCTCTCTCTTCCTCCCCCTCTCTCTCTTTCAACTCTATCCCTCTCTCTCAACTCTCTATCCCTCTCTCTCTCCCTCTCCCTCCCTCTCCCTCTCCCCCTCTCTCTCTGCCTCGCTCTCCCCTTCCCTCAGTAGACAGAGCAGCAATTGCCTTGTGAGGTAAATAAATTACTTCCATCGATTTCTGTAGTTGCAAAGTGGCTTTATCACGTTTTGACTTGTCCAGACACAGATCAGCTTCTGATACTGCTTTTCCTCTGTGTGTGTGTGTGTGTGTGTGTGTGTGTGTGTGTGTGTTGGCTTCAGCAATCAGTGCAAAATCTTGTACATGCTGAATGATTATTATTATATTTAATACAAGGGTTACCATTAGACTAAAACTGATCTCTGACTTCTGTGGTATCTTTGTTATGTGTGTATCTGCAGCATCATCAAATCCTTTACATAAGCAAAAATACTGATCACAACTAAAACTCCACAAAAATCAACTCAGAATAAATAAATACATTTATATTAGTGGTAGAAATCAAGGTCAAGTACAAGTAAAAGTCTGAAGAGTTGTGTGTGTCACCCATTTCTACCCCCGAAATGTGTGTTTCGCCTTAGTAACTCAGATTGTGGGGGATTACCTCTTAATACAGATTAAACAAGGCTGAAATCACTTTTATGGTCTCGTCTGTTAAGTACGTACAGTAGACTGGAGTGGGAGTAGAAGTTGGCCTGAAATGAAAATACAAGTAGAGTTAGAGTAGCTTCTTGAGTAAATGTACTCAGTTACTGTCCACCCTTGCACACACCTTGTCCGCCATGCCCCAGCTGGCTCTTTATGGAAAGAGGTTAAAAGTTCAGCAAGCTTGTGTGTACGTGTGTATGTGTGTGTAGCATTCAGGGACACATGCTGTTTTAATAGACGCTGTGCTGACGTTAGTGCAGAGGCCAAAAAAGCCACCGTTAAAACAGAAAGGGTTCGGAAAAAGAGCGAGAAAGAGGCCTCATCTGTTAGCGTTAAACAGTGGAAGAAGTGACCAGTGACGGAGCAAATGAGTGTCAGACGGCTAGGAGATATCTGCCTCTCTCTCTCCCTCTCTCTTCGTCTCAAGTCTTCCTCGTTGTCTTCTTTTCCCCCACGTCGCAGCTCTCTTGATACGCCGATGATTTCATTTGATCTAGTTTTTTGATGGTTGAATAAGTGATACTTGTTTGTGTGATGTAGGATTTGTGTGACAGAAGCCTCTTAACTCTTCCTCAGTCACCAAGTCCAAAAAAGGGAGCGACAGTGTGAGAAGGAAGACAGAGACCGAAGTCAGAAACAAACGTTTATTCTCTTATTTACCCTCTTACGTCATTCCTCCCGGTTTGCTCCGTCCCGCCTGTCCGTCATCGCCGCTATCGGGTTCTTCCTCGGCACCAGGCGCACCTGATTTGAGAATTAATTAGCTGCCGCGGCGGCGTCTGAGTTGGGATTTTGCGTTTCCTCCATTCACTATTTTCGTAGCTAATTACTGAGAGTGTTGGGGGGGCGGGGCAGGGGAGGGGGGGGTTGTTAATTGGAATTCTCTTAGATAATGTGAACTCCTCTTCCTCTTTTCTCCCCCACCTTTCCTTATTAGAAAACCCACAGAGCTCCTCTCCTTTATATTTGTATTCTTATTTTGATGTTCCTGACAGTGGCTCAGCTGATACTCCCCCCCCACCCCCCTCCAGAGACTGTTTGCAAGTGTGTGGTCGAGTGTGTGTCTAGCGCACTCAGACGACTTCAGCGGTGATATCGACTCCTCTCTGTTACTTTTCAACGGCGCACTAAAGCACAGAGCCGCAATCAGAGAGAAGAGCCATGGGTCATGAAAATGCACAGAAAGCATATTTTTGGACTCTTAAAGGCACGGCGTATCTTTTTATTTATTTATGCTTAAAGTCTTAAAGAAGTGATAATGAATGGAAGTGGCCTAACCTGCTGTTTCTCCCATAGCCCGCAGCGCTGACATGCTAATGCAGCAGTGGCAGGGGGAACAAAACACCAAAAAGTGATTTTAATATTAAATCATGTTTGGAAATGAAACAATAGTTGCGTTTGAATGTTCTCGTAATTGGAGCGAATGACCGACTAGATAAACAAACTTCTGTTGCTGGCACAGCAGCACAGACACTCGGGGCGCGGACACACTGGGGGGTCTTTTATTTTTTTTCTTATTTTTATATCTGTGTTCTGTTTAAAAATTCAACTCCTCCAGCCGGCGTAAAAGCATGCGGAACCATAATTAATATACAGCAGGAGAAGCCTAATCAGTGATCTTTGATTTCACTCTAATAACTCCATCCTCTTAAACTGGCACAAAAACATTATTTACCATCTTTACCTCCTGGTTCAGCCAGTCAGAGTGGCTCTGTGCGCACGCCGAGGCGACATTACAGTATTTTAATCGCACCGCTTGTATATTCTAATCCTGACACCACTTGAAATATAATTCCCCTCCCCTGTTTTAAATTACGGATGTGAAATTGCATTAAAGCGAGAGTGTGTGGGCATGAAAGCAGGGATGTTAAATGGACATATGAATGCAGGGGTGAATCCTAACCTATTAAGCACTTCCCTTATTATTTCTGAAAGTGGAGCGTGATAATTAGTTTGGGAGAAATCCTATAGCGGGGTGGAGGTATGGGTCTCAATAGTTGAGCCAAATTAATTTCTTCAGTCACCTTGAGCATACGTTCCTCTTAATAGGTTTAATTTATTTGGCAGTGATTATCTCTTTTTTTTCATTTGAGCTCGACGCGCAAATTCGAAATCGTCTTTTCTATACATGTAAATGGTATAATCAGACCTAAATATGATGTTTCTGTGTCGCCGCCCCCGCCCCCGCCGCCGCCGCCGCCGCTCAGCTGTGAGAGATGGCACCGCGTTGTTTTCCCAGGGGTCTTTGCTGCCGCGTCTCTGCCGCTGGAGCCCAGCTGTCATGTGATCCTCGCGTCTGGCCAGAGCGCCGCTTTGTTTTTCTCTCTTCTCAGGAGTTACTCCAAGTCTGCCGGGCCCCGAAAGTTAAAAATCATTCCTGATGTTAAATCCATCAGAAACTTCCATGTGCCACGAGGTCACTTTATTAATCCTGTGTGTGTGAGCAAGAGAGAGAGAGAGAGAGAGAGAGAGTGTATGTGTGTGTGTTAAGGTTATAGGGAAGGCCATGGGAAAGTGGCATACCTGAGCGGATTAGAGGGATCCCGAGGACACTTAAAGTGGGACAATATTCAAATCCTCATTTTTGTTTCATTCAAACAAGAAATCGGCGTTTTATAACACCTCATTTACCCTAAGAATGTGTGTGTGTGCTTGTGCGTGTGTATACGACGTGCCCCCCCAGATGTAGGGTTTGTTTTTGATCTCGGAGGGATCATTCTAGTTGCCCTGTTGGGTTTCAACTTACACTAGTAAATTACACCCAATCACTGAAATTACATCCTATATACTCTATTTGAGTTTGTGTGTGTGTGATTGTGTGCGTGCGTGCGCCTGCTCTCCGTTGACATCATCTCGCAGAGCTACTCGATGTCAGCTTTGATTAGGCTGAATGAAGTCCAACTGTTTTCGTGTTTTCGTCATTTAGGGGAAAGAAAAATGGAAATGCAGCTGTTTTGTGAGTCTGTGTGCGCGCCTGTGTGTCATCTGCACGGTGCGTGTGTGTGCGTGCGTGTACGGAAATCGCCGTGCCGAGTGTGGTTGCTTGTGCGTAAGAGCGGTTGTCAGCTGGTAAGCAGTGAAGCTGATACGCAAAGTCTCTGGTTCAGGGTAGCTCGATAGGACAAAACTGTCAGACAGAGAAGCTCCAGCCTGCCTATTAGTGCACCAGATGTCAGTTATTGTTGGACGAGGACTGTGGCAATAACTACATCAGGCCAACGGCTATGTGCGCAGTGTGTGTGTGTATGTGTGTGCGTTAGTGTTTAAACAATCTTCTTTTGGGACTAGCTCCTCTCTTTATTACTCTTCTGGCACCTGCAGTGTTTTTCAGAATTCTCTCTCCCCCCCTTCTTTCTTTCTGTGTAGTTTTTCAGCATTTTGGAAATGTAAACACTTCTAAAATACATCCAGATGTTACCAGCTGTACTCCGCCACCACAAACGCTGGGCAGGGAGTGTGTGTGTGCGCGTGTGCGCGTATGTGTGTTTAAGACTCTGCTCCTAACTATTCACTAAAAGACAGACAAGATGATTGCCCGATTTTGGCATGTACAATATCTGGTCCTTTGTCTGATTGTGCATTCATTATAGCATGTGCAGGTGTGTGTGTGTGTGTGGTGTGTGTGTATTCAAAGACTATTGTGGCTGTGAAAAGCTGCTGCAGGCTAATATTGTCTGAATTCAAGGTAGTGTTTAATGCAGAAAATCCAGAAATGACACAGTGCGACAAAGGCATGAAAAACATCACACACACACACACACACACACACAGACTCACACACACACAATGCAAGACTGGCACTCTCGTGGCAAATCCCCATTTGGATTTTGTCATTACGATGAAGAGAGTGGAATGGGTTCAACCATTCTGTGTAGGCGAAGTTGAGAAGGGCCTAATTGTGAGGTGAATGGTGTGAAAGTTTGTTTACAAAATGCCCTTTAATACACACAGTCTACACACACAGACACGCACACACACCCACAGACCCACATTGACCTGTTTGACAGAGTGATAATTAGTAGATGTCATTATCTACCATAATGATATGATATTATTCTCTCTTTCACTCTCACACACACTCACTTTGCAACAGGTGAACACATTTAAATGTCAGCTTGATGCTGCTTCAGATGTGTCAGTGTGTGTGTGGGTGTGTGTGTGTGTGTATTTGTTTTTGCACAATGGCCATGCTAAAACTCCTCCTCCTTGGGGAGTAATTACAGTCGAGTCTTTCTGGCCATTTTCTCTCATTAGTGTGAATATGAAGAGAAACTGTGGAACCTTGCTTAGGGAGAGCATGCACACACACACACACACACACACACACACACACACACATGCGCGCACAAAACACACAGATAGGGTGTGTGTGAGGCTTAAGTCCAGTCATGTACACGATGCTGAGGTTGATGCCATGACACGATGAAGATCTGTTTGCCACAAGTCTATTTCAGCCTGTGCCTCTCTGTATACACACGCGCTGTGTGTTTGCATGTGTTTGTGTGTGCTTCCCCCCGTCGGACAGCATCTGGCCCAAGCCTTCCTCGGCCCTTCAATCCAAACTACAGGTTGTTTGTTTGGGTTCGCCCTTACAAACACACCATTAGTCCTGCCCTCCGCTCCGAGGACTATTTCTGGCGCTGGCCTCAGTTTAGCTCCGGCCTGCTGCCTGGCGCGCTGGAGGTCCCTGCAGGCAAACCTCAGTCCTACCAGAACTCAGGAAGATCCGAACCACAGCGCGCCGCCCAGCCACCGCAGCGAAACCCGAGCCTGCTTCAACGAGGCCGGCCTCGCGGCGAGCCCTCCGTGTCAGCTGGAGGGGTTGAGCCTTTTTTTTTTTTGTCCCGTAAGCGCGTCGTCTCTGTTTGAACGTAAAGCCGTCGTGATGCAACAAGTCCAGCTTTTGTTCCGTGCACAAACAGGTACGGACAGGAAAAAAAAGGTCTGAGTCTTTTTTTTTTTTATATACGACACACGCAGACTCAAAAGGATTGTGAATCAGAGATGAAAAGGGAAGAAAGAAAGAGCGAGTGAGAGGGGGCAGTGGGAGAAATAAAGCAACAAAGGTGGCGAGGACAAAAGCGGTATTGTATCGTAGAAACGAGTCGAGTTGAAAACTTTCAAAGTCCTCCCCAGAGCCGGGTCATAAAGCCCGGAGACGGGTTTGGCAGCCGCGTCGAGATCCAGACGGGCCTGGCAGTCGAGTTCGGAGAGCTTCCAGGAAAAGGAGATGTAAAAATCAATTTGCCGTGAAAAAGGTAAACAATCGGAAATGACAAATATGCAGGTTCTTTCCATCGCTCTTTTTTTTCACCTCTTGCTATTTTCACTCTTATTAAAGAAGACAAATGCGGTGGCGTAGGAGAATGACCGGTCAGGAGTCTGCGGTGAGGGATCCCAGCGCTCCTCAGAAGAGGGAGGGGGAGAGAGATTTATTTTCCCTCCCTGCTCACCATCGCACAGACCTGAAACAGTCGAGCTGCACCTCCCAACAGTCACCGCTGAAATATACCTTTCTTCTTCTTCTGATTATTATTATTGTACACTCGCGTGGAAAAAAACATGACGCAAATCGGCGGTCGCGGCCTGCGGAGACTGATGGGGACGACAGAGGAGGGGGGGGTGAAGGGTAAATCCTCAGGGGCCCTGTTTGGTGGCTGGCGGGGCCTCGAGGGGGAGGGGGGGCCCCGGCGGAGCCCTCCATTAGCGGAACGATCCGAGCCCGGGGGGAGCCGGCGCGCTGGCGGGCCCTGGAGGCGGGGGCCGGTCTGTTTAGCAGCGGTTCGTCTGCATTGCTCATAACATCGATCGGGAAAAGCTCTTTGCCTCTGAATGAGCTGAGCGGCGGCGCGTCGATGAGGCAGAGGAGCACCAGCAGAAAGCTCTGCACCCTGTTGGTCATTTGGTGAAGACAGAGAGATCTTGTTCAATACACACACGCACACACACACACACACCACGGCTGTCTTACGGCATGTTAACCAACCAATCTGTGTGTGTGTGTGTGTGTGTGCGTGTGCAATGATTTGTGTCTTACAGAATCTAATCCTCTTTGCTTTCTCCTCTCGTCCTCCTCTGATGAACAGATCTGCTGTGACTGGCTGGGAAAAAAAATGAAAGGGGGGGAAAAAGAAAGAGAGCGAGAAAACAAACATGTTTCCCAGGCCCCAATTAGCCCACTTTTACTGCCCCTAGATATGCTCTCCCACCCGCTCCCCACCCCCCCACCCTGCGCCCTCTGAAGTCTGCTTATACAAAATGCTTCAAATCATGGAGAGTACTTAAACATGGGCAACAAAAGGGTGGCCAGGGGACAGCGGTTACAGGAGAGCGAGGGAGCCGCGGAGAGGGAGAGCCGCCGCGCTTTGCTATCAATGTATTTTCCTAAATCAGTCTTCTTAAAATTAATACACACTGACAGCGAATAAGTTAAACAGGTTTGTCTGTCTGTGTGTGTGTGTGTGTGTCTGTCTGTGTGTGTTTTGCTACATCCTCTGCGTCGGCGCTTGTATGTCTTTGCGGTTGTTGTGTTTGCACGTCAGTCGGCGAACGCTCGTAAACAAAGCAGTTTGTACCGTCGCTTCAGAAGCCATCCATTCTTAATGAGGTAACGACGTGCTAACACGCTCACAGCGCGCGCTCGCGTCTGTTTATACACGCAGACAAACCACAAACAAGACACAGACACGCCGAGCTTCTCTACTCTCCGCTCGCCGCCCACAAAGGCTTTCTTTTCGCTGTTTTCTCCTTCTCTCTCCGCGACTTTGTGCGGCGGCCAAAACTTATGCAGGCTAACAGGTGGGGAACATCTTGATGCGGTGTGTGTGTGTGCGGTCGAGACGTGTGTCTGTCTGATAGACACGCACACACACACACACGCACACACACACACTCGCACAGTAATGAGTCAGGCGCAATAGAGTGGCTGCACACCAGATTCCCTAATAAGAGAAGAATGTTGTCGATGGCATCCAGAGTTTTCCACTGCAGCCACACATTCATCCTGCCTGTTTCCTGCCCTGGGGTCTTCCTCTCGCCATGAACAGATGAGGAGAGGAGAGGGAACCCTGTGTCTCTCCCTCCGTCTCTCCCTCTGTCTTTCCCTCTGTCTCTCCGCTCTCACATTGTCCCCTCTCTTTCTCGCCACATCCTTTTCCTTCACTTCTTTTCTCCCCTCCACCATCAGTTGATGTCACCCTGTGGTGGCTGCTGTATGGTCTCTCTCTCTCTCTCTCTCTCCCCCCCCCCCCTCTCACTCTCTACCCCTCTCTCTCTCTCCCTCTCTCGCACATGACTCACACACTGAGTCAGGCCAATTCAGACTCATTGGCGAGGAAATGGCGTTTTTTGGATTAGAGAGGAGAGGTGTCTTTCTCGTACCGGCACGGGGAAAAACACACACGCACACACACACACACACACACACACACACACACACACACACACACACACACACACTCATACGTTAATGCATGGAAAAAAGTAGCCTCCCCTGAATCTAAATCACATTAACGGAAGTCTTCGTCTAACTGCCGAGCAACTTTAAACAAACCAAGACAGAAGTTTTCAGACATTCCCATTCAGATTCTTTAACCTTGAAATCTCCCCTTGCCAAGGCAGCGACTCCTTTTTTTTTTTTCATCTGTTAAATGTTTGAGTGTTTGATAGTTTGAGGTCTGTAGCAGAACCCGCCCGGGAATTAATGTCATTCATATGCCCTGCGGAAATTACTTTTGAAATGCATATAATCTAAAACATGCAAATGAGGCTGACTTTGTGCACCCTGTTTAATATGAATTATCATTTTCTGAATACCTATTATTACTGCGTACATTTCTCCAATTATATTGTTCTTTTTTTGTCACTTTTTGCATACGGTCGTGCACGCGCGAGTGTCAGGAACACCCCGAGACACGCGTGCCCATAGGCTCGGTGGCATCGGTCCGCATGAACACACACACACACACACACACACACACACACACACAGACACATTCACACACACAATAGTGGAATATCTTTGTGTTAGCTGTATTTTAATGAGGAGTAATAAGGATGGTAATGACCCGGTCCACTTCTTCTCTCAGTTTTTGTTACTCGGCTCACTCACTTCATCTGTTCCTCTCACACACTGCTTCGGTGTGGAGTCAGTGTGCAGAGTAGGAGGCGTCTCGTTCGAGAACACGGCCTGCTCACAGATTCCTGCACAGATTTTACCAGTCAGAGGAAGTCCTCAAGCGGCGAATGAGACTAAGTAGAAGGAGACGACGCCACGCGACCAGCACTCATCTAATTTTCATCAGCCGAGTGAAATATTGATGCGTTTTAAAAGTGAGCAGTACATGTTTAGTTCGTTTCCTCCTCAGCTGTGCCGGCGATGTTATTAACGCCCTTGTCCAAAAGGCAGAGACATTTTTCTCCCCCCCCCCCCATCTTTTCTAAATTGAATTGAAGGCATCCTTTCTTTTTTTTTCAAACGAATTACTCCATTAATTTATTTATATTGCGTCATAAATTATTCTATTAATATTAGCACGCTTCCAAATTAGTGTGACTTCTCTCAGTGTTCCTTCGACTTCTATTAATTAGCATGCTTGTCACTTTAACAAAGATTTTTCTTTCTCTGATAAATTATAAAGGAGACATTTTTTAATACAATGGGAACTGCCTGAGAAATTATTAATATTTTAGTGGTGGCCTCTTAGACAAAAGTGAGGAGAAAAGAGCAAGAAGAACAAAAAACTAACAATTACATGGAATTCATTATAGACTGTCAGTGATGTGCAACACTGTTGATTTTTATTTGGCTTTTTTTAAAGAAAGAAAATGCATGCATGCGCGCGTGTGTGTGTGTGTGTCTACGCATCCGCCTGCACCGAGCGCTCAGGGATATCATCTTGTTTTAGCACTTTTGGATAGGATGTGAATTAATTACCTCAGTAACAGTTTGGACCAAGTTCAAAAGTACTAAAATTCAATTAATTTGAGAAGTGGACATGCTATCATTTCCTCCGCATGTCTCCTTTAAAGTCTGGCCTGTTTTTTAGTGTGGACTTATTCAATTATATTTGATTAAACTCGCTCTGATCCAATCTATTAATTAACTAGGAAATGCAAAGTGCCCCGACTTGAAAGCCGATGTATAAAATTATATCATGTCCACTTTGATATTTATTTATTTATTTCTTTAACAATCCTATTTTAATCCATTGTGGCACTTTTTAAATTTTTATTCTATTTTACGACACCGTTGCCTATTTTCAGGTGTTATTAAATCTGCGGCCTTTATCTTACTTTCAATGCCGATTTAGATCGCAAATGAAATTATTTTCCACCTAAAGGAAACAGCTGTGCCTCTGGGGGGACGGGGGTGCGTTTCGTCTTTTAACGTTTAAAAAAGTTTTTCTGTTTCATCCACAATTTTGTCTTTTCACGCTATAGAACATAAATCGTCCCGTATAATTAAAGTGAGGAAGTTGGTAATTTAGTGTGGAAGGTGGAAGATATCTGTGCTAAGAAGAGGAGCACTTTCTTGTTTGAGGTGTCCATTTTTCTTCATATGATTAATTGGTTTGGACACACACACACACACTTCAGAAGGCTGAATGTGTATTTGTGAATGTGTGTGTGCATTAATTTCTGTCAGTGAACTCATCCAAGTTTGTGAAGTTTGAGGGTAAGAAAAAAAGATCACTTTCTCTGCACATGCACACACACACACACACTCAGCGCGCCACATCTATAGTGCAAACTCAAAAATGAAATGTCAACGAGCCTTAATCTCAGTTTACTCGTCTATTTCACCTTCATCTCATTTGTCCATTTCCCTGCTGACATCTTTTCATCTCTCTAAAAAATGTTCAGATTTCCTCACCTTCTGCACATCTCTCTCTCTCTCTCACACACACTCTCTCTCTCTTCCCCCCCACATACACACAGTGAAGGTCATTCTAATAAAGAGCTCTCACAGGACAGAGCTGCTAATTGCTCTGCTGCGCTCTGGCTGGTTTCAGATCCAAATAAAGGCACGTCGCCTTCCTCTGGCCTCCTCGCACACTGCCCCCCCCCACCCCCACACACACACAGACACACACACACCTCCCCTCTGCACCTCTGTTCCGCCGTGTTAAATACAACCTGAGTGTGAGCGCCGTGGACTGTCACTGCCTGACCTCAGCCTCCATTACCTCTTAGGCGGAAAGGGGGGGGATGAAGGGGAGAGATGGGATTTTTCATCCTCGCGATCACAAGATGATTTCCAACTGGCACACGGGAACACACACGCACGCACACACACACACACACACACACACACACACACACACACACACACACTGAGCTGTACCTCTTTAGGAATGTACAACTCGTGATTTTAGGCTCAGATAAATGAGGTGTGCATGAAGTCCTCTCCTTCTACAAATATTTGTGTGTGTGTGTGTGTGTGTGTGTGTGTGTGTGTGTGTGTGAGTGTGTGTGTGTCTGTCTCCTGTATTTCGAACAGACAGCAGCCGGCAAGCTGGTAAATCACTTACTGCACTCTAAAGGAGGGTCGAGGTGAAGGCAGTAGTGTATGTTTGCCCCGGTCATACACACATACGCAGCGATCTCATCGGTGTGGAATGCGAGTGTGTGTTTACCTATGGCTCCAGAACCCACCTGACTGAGGGAGGCTAATCTTTATGGGCTCAGTAAACAGGGACTTTGTCTTCAGAGAAGTGCAAGGCAGAGAGGCACACACACACACACACACAATACAATACAATACAGGGAGGGGGGTAGAAAAAGTAGATATGAGAGGCTGCACACAGCTAACACACAGAAAAGGCTTATAGAATTCACACACACACACACATGCACAGACACACACACACTTATACGCCCAGACAGCCTGAGCGCCATATGGCAGACAGAAAGTTGAGGAGTGCCTGTGTTTATATAGCCGCAGCGTTTCTTAGCGTCTGCTAGCTCCTCTCCTCTCCCCCTGACAACAGCAATGGTGGACAGAACGTCACAGTAATGGGGGTCAGGCTGTAGTGCTGTGCTGCTAGCTTCTCCCCGGACTTCGTGGTGCTCTTTTGAAGCTAGCCAGCCAGTCTGTAGTAGATACCCCACTCTATCCATCTGTGGGGTAATGAAGTTCACCTGTTAGTACTGGAGCCGGGCCAGGGCAGCCGCAGACATCTAGCATTTAGCCTTCGGTCGTTAGCCAACCTGTTAGCGCTGGCGTGCAGCCACGGTAGCCCCGAGCAGTTCTGTTAGCTGCTAGCGTTAGCCTCACGTGGAGGAATTACCTGGGCTGGATGGAAGAAGTGTGTCTGTGTGTGTGTGAAGAGCTTGTGTTATTGCTTTCCTCTGACCTCATTCACTTTTATTGAAGTAACTTAGAAATGCCACGCAGATTCGTCCCTGTGATCCCCTCTATTCTTCTTCTTCTTCTTCTTTCTTCTGTCGTCCTCCCAGCAGCAGGAAAAGCAGACTATTGTCAATCTGCTGCCAAGTGTTTGTTACCGACACAGCAGAGTTCATTAACTAACCTAAAATAAGGCGACTTTCAGTCTTAAGTCCTTTCAGCTCTTATCTGTCTGTCTGTCTCCTCTCTGTTGTGCGACATCAGGTCTCGCCAAGAGAGCAAATAAATAGACTAAGTGCTTGATTGACAATTATGTGCCGATGCCAGAGTTGCACAATCCAGTTGGCACACTTAACATCATCCAATATGTGCCACATGTGAGCAAATGTATTACAATTGGGTTACTTGTACTTGTACTGGCTGTACTAATCCCAGTGAAGCAATATTTAAAAAGTATATTTATTGATCTGCTTTTGAGATTCAGTCCTACTTTGGCTCACGAGGAGATAAGGTGCAGTCAGTATAAAAGTACAGGACTGGGAAGAAAAAAAGGTTTAGTCAACAAAAGGCACATGCACTCTCTCACACACACACACGTAAATATGTACACACATTTGCCCTTTGCCCTGAAACCGTGATTATACAAGCACACCTTGTCCCTTCACAAGTGAATGCTTCAGTATCACTGGAACATAAATAATACAGCCCATGTTTACTCATTGCTGTTCCTTTGTGTGCGCACGTACACACACTCTGTCACCGCCTGAAACCGAAGATCAATATTACTTCACTGTAGCAGACAGAACTTACACATTTACAGACCCCCACCCACCCTGACACGTTGTTTGGCTCAGCGTTTCTGTCCGACTTTATCGAAATGGTCTATTGCCTCGTCCCTCGTTTTGATTAGTTTTACAATTTGTCGCCCGCTCGTTGGTCGAGAATTTGGGCGTGGAAGACTTTTGCTAAATTTTGATCAGTGTGTGTCTGTGTTCAAAGCTTGAAATGAGACAGCACACACGAACCCCGGAGCTTCTTTCTGGTTTCTGTCGTTTTCTGGTTCGGGATGAATATAAAACAAGTTGGTGTAACTGCGGAAACAAACGCTCCATGAAGCCACGCAGGCATTTGTTGTCGGCAGAGGCTTTTTCAAAAAAACTGTTTCTTAATTACGATACACAGGTGAGAGCTCTTGTTCACAACGTTTCTGCCTCTGAAAATTTTTTCCATCGATTGAACCATCAAAGTTTATAGAAATAACTTCATGTGGATTCTATTTCGAGGTGGAAACTTTAATGTTTTCCAGGGTTTTTGTCTATTGAACCTGCCACTAGTTACCAGGCGTAACCAGGGGGGAGCTAGGCGGATAATTCAAGAGTCAGATGAAAGTCGGGAGATGATGGAGTGTGGATACCGGAGCAGACGATTTGTTTCCCCTTGCCTCCTCCCTCCCACCCCTCCCTTATTCCCTCAGTTCTTTGCCTAATAAGCGGCGTTCCTGCGAGCTGATGCAAGGCAGAGGAAACAGAACAGGCGTTGGGGGATTGCTGGAAATATTCCCACATGAGGCATAACACGATAAAGACTTATTATCGCGCTAAGCTGCTGTAAACACAGATGCATGCATAAATATGTAGCCACACGCTGTACACAAGCGAGTCTGTTACACACACGCACACACACGCACACACAAATATACGGGAGAGTGGAGCTGGTCCAGGCTAAGGCGTCCTGATGAGCAGTGACCAGCAGGAATCTGACAGAGGCGATCCCTCCAACAAAGCGCCGCAGTCGACTCGTGATTATTATTAGCTGGTGTATCTGCGGCGCACAGAGCGAGCGACTTGTTGAAACAGGATTGGATCTCAACCCCGCCACCCCCCAGTGCAACCCCCCCCCCCCCCCCCCCCCCCCCCCCCTTGCCGCTCATCAATCACCCTCGACACGTACACATAAACACACGCAGCCGTCGTTCGCTGTGAGCTAATCCATCGCAATACAAACAGGTATCAGCCTTCTCAGACTGCAGGCATTCACACACACTCACACACACACACACACACACACACACACACACACACACACACACACACACACGCACTCACACTCACACACTCACACTCACACATACTCACACTCACACTGAAACACTCACACACACACACACACACATCAGAGTCATCAGAAACATGTTGAGTCCCATTTCCCTGCGTCTCTTCTCCATCCCAATTAAAAGGCAAAGGAGGCCTTTTATTTCCCTCTCCTGCAAACACATTCTTTATCTCTCTGATCTGCACTCCTCCCTTCTTCCCTCCCTCTGTCCCCTCCGGCTGGTGGGAATGCCTCTCCCCTCTCTCTCTCCCTCTCTCTCTCACTCTCTTTGCCCGCTCTCCCTCTCTGTCAGGTCAGGGGTTCAGCTGGAGGGGGTCTGAGCGAGTAGAGAGAGAGAGAGAGAGAACTAGTAAGAGTGTGTAGCGGGTTGAGGCAGGCCTCTGCACGGGCAGCTCCTCTTCACTGCCAGAAACACTTAAACTTAAAACTGCGTGTGTGTGTGTCTGTCTGTCTGTCTGTGTGTGTGTGTGTGTGTGTGTGTGTGTGCGCGCGTGTGTGTGTGTGTGTGTGTGTGTGTGTGTGTGTCACAGCCCTAATCAGAGACTTCAGAGCAGATTTATGCCCCTGCCTTTTTCCCGACCTCCATTACACCAGCTTATATACACCCATTACAGGATATGACAGAGCACACACCCTTTAGAGGAGTGCAACACACTGCCTGTGGAAATGTGTGTACGTGTGTGTGTGTGTGAGAGTCGTTGAGTGTGCGAGAGACAGCACGTACTCGTGTCTTAACGCACTCCCCGTTTTCCCATTAGGTCCTTGTCCACCTGTGAGCTCCGCCGCTCCGTCTTTATCTCTCTCCCCCTCGTTGCTAATAAGGTCAATGAGGAAGAGTGCGCAGCAGATGGCCACACACACACACACACACACATAGAACATTACAGCATGCCGTGGTGAAAGATAGCAGGCCGGTGATTCACGCTCAGTGAGACGTGCGATGATGTGAGGAGTTTCTGCCGCAGTGCAAAGTCAGTGGACTGTGGTCAGGGGGACAGGGAGCCTTTAGACTCAGCAGGGGTCCGGATAAAGGATGGAGCGAAGGAGAGGAAAAGTAGAGGAAGAGTGACGAGGTCGGAGATTAAAAGACAAATTTTCAAATGTCACAGTGACGCTCGGCTGCTCAGCCTTACACTGGTAGGAGGATGGAGGTGTCTGTTAGCACCCTGGCCTGGACCCTTAATTATCCCATCACCCACCCAGCCTAAAAAACACATACACACATACACACACTCACACTCACACTCTGATCCCCTCTCTCCAGCAAGTACCTGGCAACATTCCACTAAAAGAGCCACCAGCACTTTCTCACAGGAAAGAAAATGCACACACACACACACACACACACACACACACACACACACACACACACACACCTACACCCACACACACACGTGTGCGTTCACCTGCTAGCGGCTTAGAGGAGCACAAAAGTTTGATTCTCTCGCGAACTGGCTTTTATTGTTTCCCCAGAAAACCCAGGGTTGCACGCCACCTCTGGAACACACACAGAATGCCTCGACGTTGTTGTGTGTGTGTGTGCATGTGTTTCGCACTCTGTGTTGCGGCAATAAAAACAGTAGAACTTTCCCTGTCAAACTACGTGGTTGTGTGTTCATTTCTAAAACTGGATGAGGCAGAAAGACGAGATGGAGCTCGTCATTAGGAGTTCACAGGCTGCGTGCTTGTGTGAAGCTTGTTTTGTTTTGTATTAGCAGCTGTGTGTGTTACGTGTGTGTCTGTCTCTCTGTCTCCTCTCTCCCACGCTCGGGCTGCCTAACGATGGCAAATGCGCCGGCGTGTTTGCGAGCGTCGTTTCTGCAAAAAAAAAAAACAACAACACATCCAGGAACGTCGCGTTTGTCGACTTTTTGCGGAAGGCGCGTGCTCTAATTAGAGAGAAGGTGCATCAAACGCCACACGCTTCAAAGGACGACCTGCTCATGGCGCGCACACGCAGAGCACACACACGTGCACGCCACCTCTGATTATTGGAGAAATGTGTGCGTGTGTGTGTGTGTTTGAACTGTATAGTGGAGTATTAACAGCCTCGTCAGTTTAGATTTGGCGCGCGTCTGATCCCGATCCTCCTCCGCACGTTTACACGCAGACACACACACACAAATAAAACGCGTCTGGATCAGGTGTTGCTTTGTAGCCACTTGGGCATGTCTTTGTGTGGGCGGATCATGACCAAAGCTGCGCACACACACACACACACACACACAATTGTTCTCTTTATCTGCCTGTGTTGCTTTGCTCTCTGCTCAAACTGCCCTGGTCACTTTTGTTCAATCTGTGCGTTGTTGTTCCACACACACCACCACCCCCCTCCTCACACACACTCTCTGTCTCACTCTCTCTCAGGTGCCAGTGATGATGGTGGAATCAGCCTCTGAGACCATTCGAACGACGCCGTCCAACCAGAATGGAGTCAGCAGCCTCAACAGCCAATCAGACGTCGGGGGCGGCAGGGAGGGCGGGTCCAACGGGGACATGAACGGAGAGATCAGCCCGGTCGATCTACTGCACCTGCAACAGCAACAGGTGTGTGTGTGTGTGTGTGTGTGTGTGTGTGTGGGCATGCACGTGTGTGTGCGTGCCAGGTGCGTGCATGCACATGATTGGTCACATGCTGTATGCGTATATGTTTACATATCTACCTGTGTGTGTGTGTGCGTGTGTGTTCTTGTGAGACTTGTTTTGCAATGTCTCCCGCTTGTGCAACTCGGGTAGCATATGTTCAGTACAGCATGTACACCAGGCAGTTATATAATGTGAAAGATGTGACAATGCACACACACACACACACACACGCACTAAGCCAGGCCCTGTTAATTGTCAGCCAATGCATGTGTGTGTAGTGAAAAGCTTCTGACAGGTCTGCTTGTCATTTCTTTAATTATTCATCATTCATTATTTGCCTTTCTTGCCAACTGATTCCACTGGGAGAAAGTTCACTGTAATAACTCACACACACACACACATACACACACATACACACACCCCCGCCCTGCCATTACATGATTACACGTTTTAAGTCAAAATCCTGGTTCATGTTATGCCTTAAAAATACATTAACACGCTGGTGGCGCTGCACGTCACGATACCGGACTCTGATGCTCAAGAAGTGTGTGTGTGCGGGTGTGTGTGTCATAGCTTCAGGCGTAGTCATTCTTTCTGTTTTATTATTTCACTGATCCGTGCAGCAGTGTTTGTGTATGTATGACACGTCAGCATGTAGCGTCTGCAGTTGTGCTGTTTATCTTGCCTCCCCCATGTGCGTCAGTGGCCTACCATATCCACACACACACAGACACACAAAGACACACACACAGACAGAGACACACACTCATGTTGGCAACTGCGTCAAACAGAATTTCCAAACTTCCCGGAACTTTTTGGATCGAAAATCACATTTTATTTCTCATTTCTCCCCCAAAATACACATAACTCTGGTCTGATTGCTCTCTAAAGGATCCATGCATTCTCTCTCTCTCTCTCTCTCTCTCTCTCTCTCTCTCTCTCTCTCTTGCTCTCTTACACACACAGGCCAGAGGTATGCCTATATTAGTCATCATTAGTAATTTGTCCATAATCTCGCAAGAATGTTCTGAGGAAGTCGTCAGCTTCTTCTCCTTGGCTTTTGCAACATTTGCCCGCTGCTCCTTTTCATTCCATAAGCAATTCATATTTATAGCCTCTCTCTCTCTCTCTCTCTCTCTCTCTCTCTCTCTCTCTCTCTCTCTCTCTCTCTCTCTCTCTCTCTGGCCCTGTGTGTGTGTGTTATGTCTGCTTGTCAAAGAGGGTCAGTGTGAGTTCTGGACTCTCCAACACCAGCTGACTTTCTAGTGGAGGAAACCCCAAAAAAAAAAAAATGGGTTTCCTCCCTGCAGCTAAAATTATTTCCCCTCCTCCTCCTCCTAATTATGATGATGGAGCCTGAGGTGGACGAAGAACACTCACAGCTCTTTGCTCTGACTCCATCCTCACCCTGCTGCTTCCTCAGCAACCTCCAAGCCCAGGGCACACACACACACACACACACACACATACACCCGCCCCCCCCAAAAAAAACCCCCAAAAAACCTGTAGCTCACACACAAAGCCGGGCTTTATTCTCTCGGACGTGTCTCCTCTCTCCCTCTGTTTTTGCACCTGTGTGTGTGTGTGTGTGTGTGTGTGTGTGTGTGTGTTCACGTGCGCTGGTATTTCCTCTCTTTGAGCGGGTTACCAACCACAAACATACCTCCCTCTCCGCTTTCCATCCTTTCCTCTTCCCCTCTCTCTCTCTCTCTCTCTCTCTCTCTCTCTCTCTCTCTCTCTCTCTCTCCGTACCTCTTTTTCCCTCTCCGATCGAGGAGGACAAGTGCAACCTTTCCTCCAGATCCACGCTCGCCTCGCCACAAACGTTTACATCCCAGCGTCTAAGTAGAGAGAGAGAGAGTTCATGAAGATGTCTTACGCACGCGCACACACACACACACACACACACACACACACACACACACACACACACACACACACAGTTATTCAGTTTTATTTTACACACTTTGAAGTTATTTTGTTATATTAAATGCATCTGTGATTGTGCGTGTGTGTGTGTGACAGACAAATCTTTGTAATCTTATCTGTTTTGTTTTAATGAAAAAAACATTTAAATATCACACATAGAAGTTCTTGAAAAGTAATTTTTTAAATATGTTAAATTGAATTAGCAGAGTTGTTCTTCTGTGTGTGTGTGTGTGTGTGTGTGTGTGTGTGTGTGCGTGCGCGTGAGTGAGTGTATGTATGTGTGTGTGTGTGTGTGTGTGTCCACTCTTAAACGAACACAAAGCAAACAACAGCCCTGGTGATAGAATATGCAAAACATCTTATTTTCATCATGTCTGCCTCACTAAACACGATTTGTCCCTTTCACAATTACTCTCCTGTCGTCTCTCTCTCTCTCTCTCTCTCTTTCCCTCGCTCTCGTTTCGTTGCTCCGCTTCCATTAGTGGCGTCCAATCAGAGGCTGGCTGTTTATTTTGGCCTAAATTAAACTTTCAGCAAACTTTGACATATCTTAAAAACGCTTCAGCCTCTCCTTCACCTGGGAAGGAGGTGCTGCGGTGTGGGATTCACCGTCGAATCCACTGCCGCCATTACCGTTGCCAACACGCCGGCGTTGCATTGCCGCATCTCGGACATACTTCCTCTTCTCTTTCCTCTTTCTCCTTCCTTCCTTCCTTCCTTTCCTCTCCACGCTTGAGTCTCTCACCTGAAGCTGTATAGTGCAGGCCAGTGTTGGTGCTTAAACACCATGCCAGCGCGCACTGGAGCAGAAAAGACACACCGACACACTGTGTGACACGTACACACACACACACACACACACACACAACTCCCGACAGTGCTGTGTTGTCAGAACACAAAGCCGTCTTTCCTTGGGCCCCTTGGGAACCTGAGAGAAATCACAGCCATCTCCAGCCATCAAACCCCCTCAACTGGCCTCTCTCGCTCTCTCTCTCTTTCTCTGTCTCTCTCCATCTATCTCTCTTTTCTCTCTGTCTGTCTTTCTCACCCCTTCCGTCTCCCCGGTCTGTGTCAGAGGAGTTTTGTCCATCTTTTTTCTTCCTGCGGAGGATGAGGAAGTGAGAAGGAGGCAGAGTGAAGGATGGTAGAGTGAGAGAGTGAGAGAGTGAGAGAGTGAGAGGGGGTCACAGGTAGATTGTCAACGGTCAAATGTGGAAGTAGGTGAGTGGAGAGTGGGATTGTGGGAGACGGGCCACACAGCCAGAGTGAAAGGAGGTAAAAAAGGAGGGGCAGAGAGGATGGGTGGTGGTGGGGTGGGGGGGGACTGGTGAGGAGGGATAGAGGGATGAGGGAGGGGTGTAATGCTGAGACGTGTCAGAAAAGGGCGCCTGGGCCTCCCTGTGGAATGTGGCCTGTCTGCCTCCCCAGAAAGAACAGAGCAGGAGAGAGAGAGAGAGAGAGAGAGAGAGAGGGGGAAGAAAGGGAAGAGGGGGAGAAGAGCAGTTCTGCCCCATCATCGAGAGAGAGGAAGAGAGGAGGGAGGGAGGGAGGGAGGGAGGGAGGGAGGAGGAGGGGTGGGTGATGAAGAGCGGCAAAGAGGGGCGGAAAGAAAGTGAGAGTGCGGTGGAGAATGTAGGGCGCTCTCCCTCTCCCTCTCTCTCTCTCTCTCCCTCTCCCTCTCTCTCTCTCTCTCCCTCTCCGGTGGAGGTGCCGGGCACGGGTGTAGACGTGAAATGATGCATAGCGGCGGAGAAATGTAAGCAGGATAAAGCCTAACAAACCTCAATGTGTGTGTGTTTATACTTGTGTGTGTGTGTGTGTGTATGTCAGCGTTTGTGTGTGTGTGAGTGGAGGGCGTGCGTTTCTCTGACAAGAACCAGGTGTCCTCAGTTCTTTCCTTTCCTTCCCAAACGTCTCCCATCTCCCCTTTTTTCACAGATGCGAGTCTTTGCGGTGCTTTGAACGCCCTCTCTCTCTCTCTCTCTCTCTCTCTCTCTCTCTCTCTCTCTCTCTCTCTCTCTCTCTCTCTGCCCATTCCCATTTCCTCCTTTTTTCCCCTCCCTCGGCATCCATTCATCCGGCAGGCACAGTAGTAGCGGCTGGCGATGACGCGTAGAGAGAGAAAGAGAGAGGGAGATAGAGAAAGAGAGAGAGAGAGAGAGAGAGAGACGGTGACAGAGAGGTGGCGTTTCCTCTTCGGAGCGCCACTCCTAAAGGCTAAACGAGCAGCGCCTCTCTCTCTCTCTCTCTCTCCCTCTCTCTCGTTCTCTCACTCCAACACACAAATGGAAAGTGAGAGGCAGATTGTAGCGGTGATCCCTCGTCCCCCTTGGGTGCAAAAGCAACATTGCTTCAGACAAAGGCAGTTGTAGAAATTGGTTTGGAGTTTGGCTCTCCCCCCCCCCCCTCCCATTTGTCATGTTCCATTTTTTCTCTACCACTTCCTCCCTTTTCTTTTCAATTTCACTTGAGCACACACGCACACACACACGCACACACACACACACGCTCTTTCTCTCTTACACGCACAGTTTACACACATGCCTACAGCTGATGGGAGTTAATGAAGGGTGTAATTAAGGAGCCGCAGTGATGACTGGAGATCAGGGGGAACCGATAGAGATCTCAGATATACACAAACACTGATGAAAGATGTCGCTGTTTTGCAATGCGTCTGTGTGTGTGTGTGTGTGTGTGTGTGTGTGTGTGTGTGTGTGTGTGTGTGTGTGTGTGTGTGTGTGTGTGTGACGCACACATGGGTATTTTGGGGTTTTGGACGCTTGGCCGACACACATGTGGGCTTTGGCCTCGTGTTAACGGACGATGAAAGATGCCGGGTGATTCCAATAACGTATGGGCTTCCTGTTAAATAGGCCAGACTGGATAATTACGGACATACTGCGAGTCGAAGTGGAGAGGTTATGAGACGTATGCGGCGGTACAGATGTGTGTGTGCGTGCGTGTGTGTGTCTGTGTGTGTCGTCTGAATTATGGGAGGTTGCGAGGGGTGAATGTTGGTCACTGGGACACTAATGTCCTGTTTGACCCTCTGGTTCTCCGAGCGGGTTCACTTTCAGGTCAGGAGCACCAATAACAGTGGTGGAAGGTGACGAAGAGGAGGAAGATGAAGAGGCGCTTTTTTCAGGCGCGTTTTTAGTTTGTTATTGCGGCCGAGGTTTCAGTTTACTGCGTACTTACTGCATGTGTGTGATTTTGCCTGTCCATCTCTCTCTCTCTCTCTCTCTCTCTCTCTCTCTCTCTCTCTTCTCTCTCTCTCTCGCTCTCTCTCTCTCTCTCTCTCTCTCTCTCTCTCTCTCTCTCTCTCTGTGTGTGTGTGAGCGCGGGCCCAGTAAATCAGCTGCCCGGGCCTCCTCCTCCTCCTCCTGTTCGAGTGCTGTCACCCCCTAAAAGCTTTCCCCCCTTTCGGTCCAGGGGGGCCCGGCCTCACCCCCACTCGCCCCTCGCCCTTTATGTCTGAGGTCGGCACAGTTCACAGGTCGCCAGAGGTCGTGGCAGAGACAGAGGGAAGGGGGCGAGCTGGTTGCCAAGCGTTACAGAACACCCACTGCTGTTACCGCGGCGATACAAAGAGACCCATGGAGCACCGACTTCCTCTGAGAGACTTAAAAGCTCAAGCACCTCCTTTAATCTGTCGACGTTTAACTTTTGCTTCCCTTTATTCTCGATCAATCTGCCCCTAATGATTGATTGAAGGAGTGGAACATCTGAGTGTGTGTGTGTGTGTGTGTCTGCGGCCTAACACTGGGATGCCGAGCACTCGTAAAACAAATTTACGGCTTTTTCCAGCCAGAGAGGTGGAGGAATCCGCTGCGTCGGGGGTCGGACTTCTCCTCTGGGCGGCACTTAGCGTCGCTCTCGTTCTGCGTTATTTGTTGGCACCGCGGCGTCCGTGTACCTTTCTTTCCGCGAGGTCGTCCGCTGTCGTACCGCTGATCCGTCGGCTACGTTTTGAGCGAGGCTTTGGCCGTAGATGAGGGAGAGGCGCGCGGGAGACACGGTCCAGCAGGCCACATCAGCCGGCAGCAGCTCGTTCACGCTTGGTCGACCCCGACAAACCAAGAGGCTCGGAGACGAAGAAGAAGAAGAAGAAGGAGGAGGAAAAAAAGATGTGCGAGTTAGCGTGTGTGTGCATGTGTGTGTTTGTCCTGTGTCTGTGTTGTGGAGACAGTGAGGTGATACACACACACATCTTCTTTGCTTAGGTTTGGTTGCCACGGGAGTGTTTGGAAGCTCTTAAGGCGTGGTGTGGCACCGTCAGGTAAATAACACACACGCACGCCCACGTACATGAGTGCCCGCTCACACACACACACACACTCAGTACACACACACACATACACGCAGAGCATTTTCTGTTTTCTGAGTGCGAGTGAGTTGTTGACTCTATGTGTCCGGAGGGTATTGCCATGGCGACTGAGGCCTTTTTGAAGAGGTCATAGGTCAGGAGGCAGAGCTGAATGACCTCATTAATGCCGCTGGTCAGTAACACTGCGATGTTACTGTGTGTGTGTGTGTGTGTGTGTGTGTGTGTGTGTGTGTGTGTGTGTGTGTGTGTGTGTGTGTGCGTGTGCGTGCGTGTGTGTGTGTGTGTGTGTCTCAATCAAAAAGAAGCAGCTAATTGGTTTAAATTGACGTGCTCACATACACACTGTTTGAAGGTTCATTAGAGGCACATCACTTAAAGACACACACACACACGCACATGCACACATTACTACTACAACCCCTTTACGATACACACACATACACATACACACACACACCATGCCCACATACGTGCAAATGCTCGACTCTCTCTCTAACAACTTCTGCATTTATTGATGCCAGTTTGTTTCTTCCTGCCGTTTAATGTTCTTACCCAATGTCGAAAGTATGTGTGTGTTAGCGTGTGTGTGCGCTTGTGTGTGTGTGTGGGAGAGGGAGAGAGAGGTGGACACGAAGAGGGAAATGAGAGAAAGTAAAGAGTAAAGACAAATTGTGCATCACTTACAAGGCTGCTAAGTAGTTTCCCTGGAAACAGTGGAGAGCCTGGGATGCACACAAAGAACACACACACACACACACACACACACACACACACACACACACACATAATGGTTGCAGAGGCCTAAAGTGTTGCTAATAAGCTAGGCTGCAGTGGTTCTATGCCATTTTAAAGGAGAGATTAGAGTCAACAGGGAGGAAGAGAGGAATGTCTTTCTCTCTGTCTCGTATGGTTTTGGGACTGATGGACTGAAGGACGGCAGAAAGCCTTTCAGTCTCGTCTCCTCAGAAGAAGAAGAAACTTTGAGTTCGAGTCCAAGTTGACGATTTTGAAACTGAACTGCCGCTTTCCTGAGATGATTCTGTTGGTGAGGAGGAAAAAAGTAAGAAAAGAAAGTCAATTTGTATTCGGCTGTAAGTTATTATTATTATATTACGCCACATTACATCTGGATGTGTTCACCCTTTGACTGAATCACACAGCCCAGTGCACACACACACATACACACACGTCCCCATTTCCTCTTTTGGAACTAGCCACACCCCTGCTACTCATTTGGGGAAGTTAAAGATTTTGTGAATCTTTAGAACTCAAACTTTTTCGTATAACAGTCAGCCTTTGTTATGCCTGACCCTCTTCCGGTGTGTGCCTGCGCGTGCGCGTGTGTGTGTGTGTGGTAAGGGTGGGTGTGAGGGTGTGTCAAACCTCCATTTCCACAGCCACAACCAGGTGTAAAAACCCTCTGAACCAAAGACATGAAAGAGTTTTATTTCCGTGGAAGCAGGCGGGCAGGCTGATACTTTTACAGGCCACTGACTAGGAACGTGTTTTTCTGTTTAACCAATAGGCTTGAGTGTGTGAGTGTGTGTGTGTGCGCGTGCATGGTAGACAGTCTCTGTTTGTGTATGTATGTGTTTTCCCTCTGTCTCCTGAGTCGAGTCTTGGCAGGGTCTCGCATGCATTATTAGTTTGATTTTTTTTGGTTATTAATAATAACAGCTAAACCGTTTCCATATGTGCGGCCTGCTTGCCAGGCTAGTGCTATCCTCATCAGGGGCCGCTCCACACACACTCTCCCCACACACCAGCTACTTCAGCCGGGCAAGAGAAGCCACTCAGGAACCCCTGAACGGCGGAGGTCACACAGCTCAGACGCATTTCCACCTAACGACTTATCTGTCCTACTTTAAACTAAATAACAGCTAAATGTGACGAGGTATACTGAACGTTCTGTGTGTGTGGTGTGTGTGTGGTGTGTGTGTGTGTGTTTTCCGCTGTGGGCTGGGTCTGTCTGGAGTGAGACCTTCCTCTCCTGCCAAACGAGCTGAGTTGAAAACCACAGGAAAACTGCATATGTGTATATAATGTATGACGTGTATGTGCGTGTGTGTGTGTGTGTGTGTGTGTGTGTGTGTGTGTGTGTGTGTGTGTGTGTGTGTGTGTGTGTGTGTGTGCGCGTGAGGGAACATCAGTACAGTTATTTGCAATCAATTAACCGGATGAACCGAGCAGAGGCCTTCAGGAAAGGAAGAACTGCATTTATAGGGAATCTCTCTCTCTCTCTCTCTCTCTCTCTCTCTCTCTCTCTCTCTCTCTCTCTCTCTCTCTCTCTCTCTCTCTCTCTCTCTCTCTCTCTCTCTCTCTCTCTCTCTCTGTATGTCTGTCTCTCTCCCCCCTGCCTCCTCTCCCTCCCTCTCTCTCTCTCACCTTTATCTCTGCCTCCTCATCTCTCTCTCTCTCTCACTTCTCTCTCCCTCTCTCTCGATTCCTCTTCTCCACTTAGCAGAAATCTCTTTAAGCAGCAGCACATATTTTGGCGGCGTGCTTGCGCCCGTGATGACGGCTTGTGTCGTGACATAAAGCAGTCCTGGGTATTCACTCAGCTCCTTTTTTACAGCCACGCACGCACTCACACACACACACACACACACACACACACACACTCTTGTGAATCAATAGAAACGTTAGATGAGTGTAGGGACAGAGTTGAAGGGGAGAGGTTTCCTCATTTCACAAAACACTTTTGCGCTGAAGAGAACCATCTGGAAAACGGCAGGGTCCCTGGAGTTTAAAACAGGTCCCTTTTGTGAAAAATAGGATGTAAAAAAAAAACTATCTAAAAGCGGCCAGGGTTTTCAAACATGACGGCATATTTTGAAGTTCTTTTGGAGTTTTGTGAGTTTTTATTGCGTTGGCTCTGGAAGGCGGCCTTTCCTCTCTTTAATGGTCAGTCTGGGCCGGCTTCAGCCACTTTAAAAACCTCATCTCTCCAGCTCCGCCTTTATACTGCGGAAACGTTACATTAAATAGTTGAATGGGATTTGTGTCTGGCTGGCGTTTCCGAAGGTGTCCCAGATAATTCCGGCGCAAATTTTGAGGTTCTTTTTTTTTTTTCTTCTTTCCACGCTGTGTGTTCCCTGCCCGGTTATATTGGTTCGACAAACGGTTTGTGAAGGTTCCACGTTGCCGTGAGCGAAAAACAAATGGAAGGGGAAGGCCGGAAAGACCTGATTAATACCAGAGAGAGGGAGAGAGAGAGGCCGCACGTGAGGAAGAGTCAAGAGGAGAAGGGGCGAAGTCTTGGCAGAGTGCAGTTTATATGTAACCCACCGTGAAATTGAGCGGCTTTAGCAGGCTTTGGTTGAAGCTGCCCCTTACCCCTGTATGTTTACCCCCTGAAAACCCCCTGATCACCCTAAATACACAGCGTGCACAAGGCCCTGCTTCCTTACTGCACCGCTTCACTCTAAACCCCCAATCCATTATGCAATTCATTTATGGAATTTGCAAATGATTTCCTTGATTGATGTAATTGCTGACACAACTTTGGCCGTGATTGACATCATCGCTCCGGTTACATTTTTATCCCCGATGTTCCCCCTTGATGCTTTATCCTGCTGTTACGCCATTTCTCGTAACGAAAGTCTGAAATCGGCCGCCGCGGTGTCGGATCGGAATCAAATCCGTCTCTAAATCTTTCCGTAAATACCCCCGAATACGGCTTCACCCCTATCTACCCCTCGCAATCCCACAGCTGCTGTAATGGCGACCGGCCTTTGTCCCCCTCATAAGGCCAACAGCTGCATTCACAAGGTTCGGTTTCCAGTCGCCGGGCCCGGACGATCTATTTTCGGTCTCTTGTCTAGCCCGTATCTGCGCTCAGAATTTACTGTGGCGAATAAAGCGAGTATGGGCAGCAGATTTGTGGAAGGGGAGAGGGAGAGGGGAGGGCACGGGAAAAAGACGGAAGACTTGGACAAGCGCCAGGCAAACTTTTGCGAGGGGATACATTATGCGGAGAGGAGAGGACGGGGGGGGTGAGCGACAGACAGATCGGGTTGATAGACAGAGACAGAGAGAGAGAGGAGAAGGAGAAGGAGAAGTGATCTGGGAAAGCAATCTGGTGTGTGTGGTGACTGACAGTGATGTATTTGATACGTGAGATTCCACCGCGACCGTGACCGAGCTCTCACTCACTGACGCCCCGTAGTCATATCACAGTCCCACTAACTGTCAGCTCTTTAATAAGCAAATGCTGACTACGTGCGTGTGTGTGTGTGTGTGTGTTTGAGTGTGTGTGTGTGTGTGCTCATACGGGCCCAGCCTCTTGAACGCAGGTGAGCTGATACTTCACTGCTTTACATCCTCTTACCAAACGTATCTCGCATTTCTTCTTCTGTGGAGCCACGATTCCCTTCCAAGAGAGAGACAGAGAGAGATAGGAAGAACCAGGAGTGAGGAAGAGGAGCCAGACCATGTATGTCGGGAGTGTGTAGGTGTGTTTGGTGTGAGAAGTGAGAAGACCTTAGTGCGCGAGGATACAAGGGATCACCGCGCCGACCCAGGAGGCCGGCAGCATTGACACAGCTTTAGCTCAGCTTTCTGCCTAAAGGAAGAGATGGAGAGGGATGGAGGGAGAG
>NW_027466838.1:220000-240000 GCF_046128005.1 Genypterus blacodes
GAAGAGATGGATTCATCAGATGGAAGAGATGGATGAGTGTCAAATGTCGCGATTCCAAGGAAAGATGATTATAAATCTATGTAAGGTGAGAATCGTGGTCTTGACACTTTTTTGATACAATACAGGCGATGATGCAACGCGGCATTCAAGAGCTGTGCTACATGAGTGTGTCAGGTGTGTATTGGTTTGGTCGCGCGTTTAATACTGTGTTGGAATAATGTGAGGCTTTACAATCCATAGAATCCATACCTGATTATTCCAGAATTTATCTTCAAATATCAGAAATTGTATCATAATAAGTTATATAAATGTATGCAATATTATGTAAGACTGCATTTCTAATTCATTTCACCACAAAGTTGTGTACCTGATGGCTCACACAAGCTGTACAGGTAGAGGCTAAGCGTGCATCTGGCTTGCCTTCTTACTTCTCTCTACTGCTGCCCTGTCTTCTTATGCACACACACACACACACACACACAGACACACACAGCCTCCCCTCACCCCCCTTTATTCTCTCCATCTCTGTCTTGTTTGTCTTGTTTGTTGGTGCCTGGCCTGGCTCGCCTCTGTCCTCCCCAGGGCATCCAGGCTACATCTCTGTTGTCTGGGTTGTCAGCTCACATGAACCACAGCACATACACACACACCTACAGTACACACATAAACTCTACGTGTTAACATCTACACGTGCTTCTATCCAGGAGTGTGTATCAATCGATCGCTCAATCACCCTAAATCGCAGCGAGCTCCGCGTTTAACCTGGTAATTTCTGCGGAGAGCGACACGGCCAGGTCACACCAGGCACAAAATGGCTGCCCCTCAGGTTGGGCTCCTGCTGCGCTGCTCTCACACATGCAAATGAGCCTCAGCCAATAATGAGATCTTTAGGCGCTCGATAATTAGATTTTTCCCTTCTCTCTCTCTCTCTCTCTCTCTCTCTCTCTCTCTCTCTCTCTCTGCGAGGGAGCGAGCGACAGAGCTATAGAGGGAGGGAGCGCAGGAAGACTTCTTTTTGTGTCTTGACTCTTCAGGAGAAGCCAAGCGCTACGCTGACAAGACCCCCCGCCCTCGCCCTCGCCACACACCCCAGCCCACACCCCCCCCCCACGCCATCATATTTCTCTCATACTGTTCTTTATTTATAATAGACGGTAGGATCTGAGTGGAGGAGCAAAAGAAACGCAGAGATTCCATCTGCTTTCCGATTGGTTGGTCGGAGATGGTCCCTGTGTTTGGCTGGCTGTGTGTGATGGTATCAATCTACTCTCTGGCTCCATGTGTGTGTGTGTGCGTGTGTGTGTGTGTATTTCACTGTTGTGTGTCACATTCAGGGAAAAACACATGCAAATGCAGGAAGAATTTGAATGAAACTCACATAACAGTGACAACATTGGTAATGAAGAGGTTAAAGATGCAAAACGTGTTTCTACATGGAGGTTTAAATCTTGTGTCTTATTGCGCACACAACGTGTCCTTAAGCAAGGCATGGAATCTCACTCACACCATATTCAAATGGAGGTTGATGGAACCCAAGTAACAGAACTAAACTGTACAATTCTAATTCATTCAAGTAACGGCTCCTGTTGGCTACATTACACACAAGATGATTCCGTCTTGGCCTGCGCTCTCTCACCTGGCACTCTTCGCCCCTCGTTAGCAACAAGTCATTCAACGACTGATGGAATTCTATCGTAACCTGCATTTTTCATTCAGTGTGTAGGCGTCGCATATGAGTGTTACAGTGTTTACCTTAATTGGTAATGGCATGAGACCAGTAGAGTGAGTGGGCACCCGGTTGGCAGAGAGAATGGCAATAGGAGGATTACCCAGCGTGATACATAGTTGCCTCCGTGACCTGCCACACGTTCTCTACAATTTACACACTTGGCACATGCTCATAGTTTGGGCAGGGCGCACACACACACACACATATACACCCCCACTTGGCACACGCCTGCCTGGCACACTTAACACGCTGCCACTTGGCATGCAGACGTACAGATTGATGCACGTTCTTGGCCGTGGCCCCATACGTATGTAATTGAATAGCGCCGTGTCCTGTTTTCATGTATTATTGAGGAGCTGGTTTAATTAGCGAAAAAAAAATGAAAAGGACTCATTAGAGATATGTTAATTAGCTCGGCGCTCGGCTCTCCGGAGAGGCGCCAGCACCAACGCGGTGGGACAGAGGCAGAAACGGGAGTCGAGTCAGCCTGGCGTTTCAAGCGCTTCGGTCCTCGTAATTCACCGTTTTCCTGTTTTTGTTGTCTTTTCCCAACTGGGGTATTTTTGCTCCGCTGTACGCTAGTGTAAGAAACCCAGCAGTAGGATTCAAAAAACACGGCTCCGAGTCTTAAAACTAATCAACAAAAGTATGTGAGATGAGTGTTTAGCCCCCCAGAGTCTGCGCTACTGAAGCAGTTCCTTCCCTCATTCTCTTTTATTTCCTTTCAAAGTGTTTTTTCCCAAAGCTCTCCTTTTGTCCACTCCAATGAAAGTGCTTAGTTGGCAGTTTCTCTTATTTGATGTGGAGGGAATTGGGGGGTGGGTGTGGAGGGAGAGCTGTGTGTATGTGTGTGTGTGTGTTGGGGGAATAGAACAAGGGATAGGGGAGTGGGGGGTGGGGGGGGGGGGTGGTAGTATGGAGGCCTGACAGTTTGTGAAGGGTGTACGGGAGGAGGTTGAGCAGCCAGTGGAATGGGTTTTTGGCTCTGGGCAGACGGGCTGGACAGACGAGGGGAGGACGGATGGAGAGAAGGGCTCGGGTCTGGTCAGCCGAGTGTGAAACTCTTATTTTGCGATTTGAAACACGAGCGAAATCAGTAATGAAATGTGGTCGATAACGGCCTCTCACACTTCCCAATGAAGTGCCCCTAGTGTGTGTGTGTATGTGTGTGTGTGTGTGCGTGTGTGTGTGTGCGTGTGTGTGTGTGTGTGTGTGTGTGTGTTTGTCCGCACGCGCGCGTCTCTGGAAATGTGTTGTCATTTTTTATTCCGAAGCACTGGGGTGTTAGATAGAGGGAGGTGGAAGATGGAAGAACTTGCTGGTGTTGGGGCTGCCCTCTCTGAAGTTTCCTGTCAGGGAGAGCTGCGCGCTTTATACACTATGTCTACATGAATGTGTATGCACGTATGTGTGTGTGTGTGTCTGCGGCCTCTGTCAGAGTGATGCTTCCCTGGATAGAGCCAGCCACTTCACTGATCTTCTCCCCATCAGTCTCACGTCATGCTCTCCTTGTTGTGACCTCCAGCCGTCTTATCTCCTCACTCACCTCACCAAAAAAAAAAAATATTCTACATTTGTGTGTGTGTTAAGAGAATTAAATGTCTCTTGATATAAAAACAACCTTAGCACTCCTTATGTGCTTGCCAGCAATAAGCAACTTGGCAAACAATGTAATAAAATCTAATTACCAGTAGTGGCTGGTGTCTGCAGGGTCATAACTAAAATGACTGCTACATCAACATTACAGGATGAAGCCCTCTTAAAGCTTTTAAACTGGGGGGGAAAAATCTGGAAAATGAGTTTACTTGCTTTCATGATATAGATGTATAGTGTATATAAAGGATATAGAAGTCAGCCAATGTACAAACAGTAAAATGTCTCTTCGGAAAAACTTTGATGTGAAAAAATATTACTCAGCAAAAAATGCGCCTCCTTAGATGCTTTATTGAAAACTTTGGGTGGGGATCTGAAGATGGAGGGAGGCGCCGTGTGACACTCCAAACATCCTCAACCCCACCTGGCTTCGCTCATCAGTCCCCCCCCCACCCCCTCCTGAGTAATGTGGCCCCTGGCCCTGCTGGAGATTAGCTGGATGGCTGGAGGAGGGGGACTCACCAAACACAATGGAGCCCTTTTACCTCCACTGGAGGCCAGGCCCTGAGCTGTAAACAACGCTCTCAGCACAGTGGGCACTCCTTCTACTCTCCCTCTCTCTCTCTCTCTCTCTCTCGCTCTCTGTCTGTCTCGCCTGAACTCTTTTTTTTGTCCTCCCTCCCTCCCTCACTCTCTCCCCTCCCCACTCCTCTCCTCTCGTTTCTCAGTGTGACAGGCTGTTTACTGAGACGGACAAAAGTAGGGAAGAAGTTATTTCGCAAGGTGTTTCACAACGGACCGTTTTGACTTTCACACAGCAAAAAGTGGAACAACACCAAATATCCTGATATCAGTGGAGGTTTATCAGTGAATATGATCAGTATACAGATTGTTAGTTCCTCTCTTACTGCCACTCGAGTGAAACCGTGTCAAACGTTCGCCCCTGGCTATTGGCCAATCCGAATGCAGAGGCAGAGATGCGTGGTGTGTCGCAATGGAAACAGCCAAGGATCTGATTCTTTGTGTTCTGTGATGTTTGTGAGACACACACACACACACACACACACAGTGTAATGATGCCAACAAAAAGCACTGTGAAAACAATTTAGAGCATGAACAAGAGGGTGGAAAAAGAAAAAAAGAACAGCTTTTATGCTCAACTAGGTGTGTGTGTGTGTGTGTGTGTGTGTGTGTGTGTGTGACAGAGAGGCAGGGGTCTCCTCCAGGGTGAGGTGGTAATGCTCAGTGACAAGGATAAACAGCACTGGGGGTTTGTTCCTACCAGGAGAGGAGGAGGAGGAGGAGGCCCATGTCAGCCTCTTTCTCTTCCTCCTGCTCTCTCCTTGTCATTTTTTCAATTATCCCTCCCTCCTGCACGTCCCCATAGACCCAGAGACAGAGCTCACATCATTTAGACTGAGAGCCTGTTTAGATTCTGATTATAGCCTTCTTTCTACTCACCGCACACACACACACACACACACACACACACACACACACAATCTGCACTTCATATGTACCTATTAATAGGAGACAAAAGTCGTGTTTTTTTCAGTTGCAATCATTTGATATGCGCATAAACCAAACGATTCACATGTGGTGGTTGAGGTAACATTGATGTGTGTGTGTGTGTGTTGGTGTGTGTGTTTGTATTCATGGGGCTCAGTTAGAGTGAAGGTGACGGCGTGAAGTCCCTAAGTTGACTCCTGAATCAGAGAAGATGGAGCCGTTAAGCCAACATGGTGGTGAGCTGTGGTTTCATATCAGCTGGCCTCTCTGCCATCTTTCCCCGAGGTTTCATCTGAAAGGGAAAGTGGGGCTTTCCTCCTCGTTAGAATGAAAAGTCATCAAGGGAGGAGAGGAGAGGGGATGGAGCCTCATTGAAATGCAAGTTACATCCCCCTCTTTCTCTCTCTCCTGGGTCCTCTGGGACTCCTCGCCTTTCTCCTCCTTCTCTTTCCCGTCTTCCCGGTGCCCCCTCGCTCCCCCTCTTTCCCTTTGTTAATCAGTTAAACTCCCTCTTCAAACAGCCGCTCTAATTACTCCTCCACACTCGGTAAACGACAGGGCTGTCTCTCTCTCTCTCCCTCTCTCTCTCTCTCTCTCTCTCTCTCTCTCTCTCTCTCTCTCTCTCTCTCTCTCTGCTCTCCTCGCCTCTTCTCATCCCTCCGTCCCTCCCTTCACACTTCCCCCTTTTCCACGGCAAGTTGACCTCTGTCAACCGCAGAGCCCCTCAGCAGCGCTCGTGTCTGTCTGCGCGTTGTGTACGTGTCTATATGTTGACTGATCGAAGTGGCATTTTAGATGCTGAAATGGTACGATCATCAGCATTCTGTATTCTTCGGATGTGCGTCTTTGCTGTCCAACTCACTCTGACAGGCCCCTACTTTTCTTTCCTTCCTTCCTCCTTCCTTCCTCCTTTTCTTTCCTTTCCTTCCCCCTTTTCCTCCCGTGCTTCCATCCTCTATTTGAACGTTATCCTTCCTCCACTCCCCCCGCCCGCCCGCCCCCCGCCCGGCCTCACCTCTCTCCCGCTAATCTACCACGCATCTCTCGCTTTTAAATTAACATGCAACATGAAAGAAGGGACGACAGCGGCGGGGGGAAAAAAATTAAATGCATTTAATAAATGGCTGACTTCAAATCGCCCGGCTTTTCAGACTCTCCCTATTCACAGTCCAATGAAAGGGGAGAAATCATTCACCAGGAGAGACAAAGCCGAATGAAAATATAATTCCGCATTGTGAGGCGCTTTTGTCCTGGCCCGTCAAATCGCTAATGGCGAGGCTTTTGTTTTGTGGCGGCACTCTAAGGCTGGCGGTGTCGTATGGCGGTGGCAACGCACGCCCCATAATCACCACGCTTTGTGATATTAGATTATAGGGGCAATTAATGGCGTCAAACCTTAACTACTCAGCATTCAGCCTGACACACACACACGCACACACACACACACACGCATATTCAGCCCTATACACGTGCATACAGTATGGGCACATTGACACAGACACACACACGTTTGGTTCATCAGCCAACACGGGGGAAAGGTGCTATAACTCCCGTAATTATTATGCCCGTGACTTGAAAATGTCAGCGGCGGTGTGTATAAAATAGAATGTATGAGTTGTCAGGGAGGAAGAATGGGATGCACAAGAGCAATTAATTACAGCTTTTCATTTGCCAGCTCAGACTGACAAGGCCCGGCGGCGGGGGCATGCTGGCACCACGCCAAGCTGCACTCATCTCCCCCAGCCCCCCACAGACACACACACACCACCCCGACATCCACCCCCCCACCCTCTGCCTATTCCAACTGCCACAGCACCCCCCCCGCCACCCTCACCTTTTCACCTTCCTCACCCTCGCTCTGACTCCTGCTCCTCAGTCACCCCGTAGACCCAGGATCTTGTCCGCGGCGAGGAACGACACGTACACCTTGGCCCAATTTCGTCAGCGTTATAAGGACCGTGCGGGTTAGGTAAACTATAAATTCAGCGCTCACAGGTCCTCAAAAAGTGGCAGAATACAGGCGTACACACTCACTCGCGCAGGGGGGGTGATTGATATTTTGCCAAGGTGGGAATAGAGATAAATGGCCGATTCCGGTGGGCTGAGAACTCCGCCTCATATTTCTCCGCTAAAACACCCATCACGTCTCGGCGGACAGGATTATTTGTGTTGAGCACGCAGTGTAGTTTACTGACGCGAGGGAAGCAGTCGTCATCCGTCAGCCTGTAAACAGAGAGAAAAGATCAGCTCTCACACTAAAACTCCCTCCATCTCTCTCTGCCTTTCATTTTCTTTTCTCCAGCCTTTATTCAGCCGCTGAATAGAAAAGTACTTAACCAGCGTGCGTGTGTGTGTGTGTGTGTGCATTTGTGCGCGAACGCGCGTCTCAATTTCTGATTTACATGGTTAGTCCTACTTCAATTTTGTAGTGTTTGTCATCAGATTAACAGTTCCAGTGTGGTTTCTCGCACAACACGGCTGCGAGCATCCCTCTCGCTCTCTCTCTCTCTCTCTCTCTCTTCCTCTGCCTCTATCTGGGCGAGATAGACATCTCATCAGATAACCACTTTGTCGCTCCTTTCTTCTTCTCTGCCAGGCTCGAACGCGTGGAAAGAGAATCAGAGGCGGCCCTAATCATGTGTTTATGGAAGCAGATAAGATTTTATATTTCATAAAGAGATTGCGTATCTGCCCGTTTTATCTCCGCGTCTGTCGTCAGAGAAATTGCCGCCGTCTTCACAATGGCGGTCCCTGTAGAAGTGTCAACAACATGTTTGTGTGTGTGTGTGTGTTGGAGTGTTTGTGTCTGTCTGGTGTTTCTTGGCAGCCTTAACTGCCGCCAATGACTGACAGCAGAGACGAAGCAGCAGCAGCAGCAGCGTACCTGTCTAAGCTTACCTGTTCACCACACAGCTTTCACCTCCCCACAATGTTTGTTTTGAGACTTGCATTGAGTTGCAGGCACAGTCATGCTCTTTTTTCCCCCCCCAATTTCTGCAAATGTAAAACCTGTGTGTGTGTGTTTGTTGTCTCCAGGTGCCCGTGTCCATGGCCATGATGAGTCCACAGATGATCACTCCTCAGCAGATGCAACAGATCTTGTCTCCCCCGCAGCTGCAGGCCCTGCTGCAGCAACAGCAAGCTCTCATGCTACAGCAGGTAACACACACACACACAAACACACACACAGACGGCACGGCACACAGACACACACTTCTTGGACAGGCTGACGTGTTTGGATGTGTCTGTTTTGGTAGTTGCTGACACACACTGGGGCGTGATTGTATCTTATTGAGTGCTGGGAGATCTCTGGAAGATAAACACACAACCACTTATGCACATGTTTTGAGTACCTCCTCTTTCACATTGCACACACACAAACACACACACACACACACACCCAGCACATCAGCTGGTGAATCATAGCGATTCAGCAGTGCAATAGAGGAGTTGCCATGTCGACACAAACCAATAAACACTCATCGTCCACAAAAAAGATCTGTGAATTGTTCAGCGGGGCCGACCTCTGAGTTCCCACCTACACACACGTGCGCGCACACACACATACACGGCCTTGTAAATGTCGCATAGACGACTGCTAACAGCGTCAAGATAAACGCATGCATACACACACACACACAGGCGCGCAGCAGACAGTGGATTTAATAAGGAGCGGTGGCTTTAGGCGAGGATAAATTGCAGTGGGAAGATCTGACAACATGGATCATAATGGAAACGTGAAATGTGCTGGCTCTCTGGAAACAGACGTGCAGACGGCTAAGAAGCTCTTCACCAGCTCTTTTTTCACTAACGAGGAAAAAGAAGACAAGGGGGAATGGGGGGTGATAACACACACACACACACACACACACACACACACACACACACACTGTACTCCCACTATTAAAACCCACTGAGTTTTACATTGCTCTCCCACTTAATTAACCACAGTATGGATCTGCTCTTAGTATATATCTGCAAATCAGGCACTTTTGCACACTCACACACTCAATCACACACACAGGCACACACACACACACACACACACACACAGAGAACAATCAGCCACCATATCACTCACTGGAGCATTACATTTCATATCCCCATGGCAATACAGCTCAAGAAAGAGTGTGTGAGGGAGGTTTACGGCCTGCTACTGCACAATATTTGTGTGCGCATTTGCGTGTGTGTTTGCGCGTTTTAACCTTTAAGTTTCCTCTAACCTTTACTTACACCGCGGCCGCTCTGCCGCCCGTTCCTGGCGTGTTCACTAAAGTCAAGGTCATGGTAATAGGCTGGAGAGGTGAGTGCCTCAGTCGCATACACTCTTAATGTAGGGAGCCACTGAATCAAATCATTAAAAAGACCTTAATTATCACTTAATTATTCCCTCAACTCGCCATTCGCCAGACGTATGTGTGTGTGTGTGCCAGTGAAGTGTGTGTGCTTGCATATGCATTTGTCTGTATGATGAGGAGGCGATCAGGGCTAGTGACGCGGAAAACAGAGATTAACTCCGCCTAAGGAGCAATAAAAGAGAGGAAAGACAGACGGGAATAAAAGAGCAGCGAGGGAGAATGAGCGCCGCTTTTAAGAGGAATTAAAGGAGGAGAGGAGACGGCACAGGGAATGATGCAACGTAGGACACACTATCTGGAGTGAGACGGAAAGCGGAAATGCCCTTGTAGAAAAGAGAGAGCGAGCCAGTGTGTGTGTGTGTGTGTGTGGTGAGCCGCTCGCTGTGGGGTCAGACGGATGAGAGAGCGAGACAACTGCTGCCTCGTGAAGTCATCCTCCGCTGAAAAGCCTCTTTGAACATTCGACGCACCATGTAACAAAGACAAACGGCGGACGGACACATGTACAAACCATTTTCCCCCCCGGCCCCCCTCCGCCCCTGCCCCCATTTCCCTGTAGACACACACACACACATTATGGTCAGTGTGAGATTTCCTGTCCTGCCTAGCCGTCCTCATGGCAAGATTAGAATCTTAATGGAGTTTCCTCAGTAAATGAATGACTAGCAACTCAAACAAACAGCCGTACACTGTGGCCACTCAGAAAAGTGTGTGTTTGTGTGTGTGTCAGAGAGAGAGAGAGAGAGAGAGAGAGAGAGAGAGAGAGAGAGAGAGAGAGAGAGCATTCCAGTCTGGTTTATTTAAGTGAATATCAGCATAAGGTTCCCCAGTAATCTTGTGTGTGTGTTTTCATCAATACATCCTGAGCCGCAACACACTGGAGCCTTCACCGAACAGGAAGCCGCCCTCTGAGCCCGAGCATCTGACCGTGCCGTTGTGTGGCGGCCAACTCAAAGTGTCTCAGGACACACACACACACACACACACACTTGTCTCATATGCCTTCTCTTGTCTCTCTCCAGTTACAGGAGTACTACAAGAAGCAGCAGGAGCAGTTGCACCTCCAGCTTCTGACTCAGCAGCAGCAGCAGCAACAGCAGCAGCAGCAGCAGGCCGGGAAGCAAGCGGCCAAAGAGGTGAAGCCAACACCCCAGTACACCCTCCAGCAGCTGGAGTGCACATAGAAGCACACTTTGAAGGATAGAAGCAAAACAAAGAGGAGCACACATAGATTTTCATTTTCTTGCCAGAGTGTTCATTTGCATGCCTTCAGCTCCAAGCCTGAGGTGAAATGTCTCTCTAGGAGGGGCACAACCACACGTCTAATTGTCAATTAACCTCTGTCGCTCCCTCTTTTCTCCCACACGAACACACACACACGTACACGCCTGTGCCAAGTTTAACCACAGCTGTGGTGCAGCAGGATAACAGAGGATAAACCGGGATCACGTCGTGGCACAACAAAGACTCAATCTCAATTGATCAGACGAGATTACTGTCATAACCTGCGAGCACAACAGGCATGTGTGTGTGTGTGTGTGAATACGTGTGTGTCACATAGAAGCTTTTGTATCATTAGTATCAATGCTAATTCAGTGAAAATTGCTCAGAAGATCATGCTGGATACAGACTTAGGGCCTTGTGAGACTTTTGATAAACGCATGAGGAGACACATCCTAGAGTCCTCCTCCTTCTCCTCCTCCTCCTCTCCCTCATCCCACCATCCCACCAGGCCGCCCCCCCCCCCATGTCCCCCCTCCATCCCTCCCTCCCTTAGCCCCCCGATGCCGATAGCGGTCAGCCAACTCGACCGTGACCAAAGCAAACCAGTTGTGGTCGACTTGCATTTCGAGATGGAGGGCGTCTGGATCGCTCGCCCTCTCTCTCTCTCTCTCTCTCTCTCTCTCTCTCTCTCTTTCTCTCTTTCTTGCTCTCTCTCTCACTCACTCCCTCCCTCCCTCCCTCCCTCGCTGCCGCTGTCCTAGTTTTCAGGTTTGTTGTCCTGTAACAACTCGACAAGTGCAAACACTGGTCACACTGCTACACGTAAACGCGGAGAGAGAGGGGGGGGCTGATGCGTGATGGTTCACTGCACACAAACACACACACGCGCACACACTTTGGGGAATTTGCCGCTGTATGTTGCTGATATGACTAAGGCCGTTTCCAGCCATCGCTGCAAGACGTCAATCGCAAACCCGAAACAGCTTAGCGGTTAACTCTCCAGGTGTAGTGGTCAGACAGCGAGGCAGGGGTTAAAGGTCGTGCTGAAGGTGAGGGACGATTTCTCCCAGAATGCAATAGGAAAGGGAGGCGAGCGCAGAGGGAGGAAGCGAAGGAGAAACTCGCTCTTTTGCTTTTTCTGAGCGTTTGTGCAGGAGTGGCTGTGACTTTTCGCCCTCTTTTCCTCTTTTCTGCAATTCCTCTTCACTCTCTTGTCTGCATGGAAGTGATGTATTGAAGGAGCGAGGGTGTGTATGTGTGTGTGTGTGTGTGTGTGTTTAGCCAGCGTCCTGTGTGTATGTGTGCTGGCGCGTTTTGGGCCTGGTCAGAAGTCAGCTTAATGAAGTGACTCTGACCATCAGAAGTGTGTGTTTGTGCGTGTGTGCGTGTGTGTGTGTGTGTGTGTCTGTGACTGGCAGGCTCAGACAGTGTGTGATGTGCTCATAAATCACATTGACAGCCTGTTACTGCGCTAGCTTTGGTCACTCAGCCACAGCTAATGTAAACAGAACACAGACACACACACACACATACACACACACACACACATACACACACATATCTCAGGAGGCAATGAAAGATATGGTGGGGCGGAATGGACAGACAAGCTGAGAGGGAGGGGAGGCGGCAAGAGGAGGGCTGGACACAGAGAGAGAGAGAGAGAGAGAGAGAGAGACGGAGAGAGAGAGAGAAGGGGGGGGCTGGAAGTCTGTGTTACATTGTGACATACATAGGTTGTACTTAAACGCTGCCATAGTGGGAAGAGCCACCACAGCAGGTGTTTGGTGGTGATTGGACGTATTGGTAACCCATGACTACCGTGTCTTGTCCTATCTGTTTCTGTTTATTCTGTCGTTCTATAATCATTTAAAGTCAAATTTCCGGGCACATACCATGTACAGTATACGATTTAAATGGCTGCAAATTATAATCAGGCACACTTTGAATCTCTCTATGTATCCTCCCATACGACCCCTGGCACACAGACACACACACACACACAAACACACACACACACTGCCCCCGTTCCATCCCCAGGCACCTCGTCTGAAAGGAAATGACCTGGCTGCCCTTCCTGTGAGTTCCTCTCTGTTCAAAGACTTAGCGGCTGCCACTCTCACTAACACACACACACACACACACACACTCTTACACACACTCTTACACACAGTGTGCAGTTCCCCAAGAGTTGTATTTATTTATTTTTCCTCTCAGTGAGTTATCAGTGGGAGATAAAGTCCCTCTCTCTGCGGGTTTGGTCGGGGGGGACTTCAGACAGGTCTGCCCCAGACTGGGAGAGCCGGAAAGCAAACATTTATCACCACAACATGCAACCCGGCTTATCTCCATGCGTCATGTCGTCCCCCTGCTCTCCCTTTGACCTCGCTGCCTTCTCTTCATCTTTAGGGTCCTCTCAGCCTCTTCATTTTTTAAAAACCGGACCTTTTGTTTCCACTCAGGCCTGTTAGTTGTTACAGTGTTCACCTTGGCTTTATAGAATGCTCTCATGTCCTTTATTGTGCTCACTGCCTCTGTTTGAATGTTGTTGATGTTGAAGTAATGGGATTAGTAAAAGTAAAAGACAATTTGACTCAGAATGCAACTTTTGAATTGCAAAACAACCTAAGCCTAATATACAAAAACAATGCACACACACACTTTTTGTGTCTTTAATCAATGTGGCTCCTCTGTGTTTCATTTTTATATTTACTGTGTTTACTCACACTTAAAATTACAATGACAAGGCGGTTAAGGTAGCACTGTAATGAAGGTTAAGTAACAGTGGAGTTGTGAGGACTCATGAGGGTGAACTCATTTAATGGTTTCTGCTCCCTTTCACACTTAATTGTGAACTGAGCTCTACATCTTACATACACATGCATCCACGAATGGCTCGATCTTTTCTTTTCTAACTCTTTCACCCTTCTGTCCCCTTCTTCTTCTTCTTCTTCTTCTTCCTCTGAGCAGCAGCAGATAGGCAGTAAGCAGTTGGCCTTCCAGCAGCAGCTCATCCAGATGCAGCAGCTTCAGCAGCAGCACATCCTGAACCTGCAGAGACAAGGCCTGGTCCCAATGCAGCCCACTGCTGCCATGCAGTCTCTGCAACAAGGTACGCAGACACACACACACACACACTCACACACACACACACACACACACACACACACACACACACACACACACACACACACACGTGCGCGCAAGAGTCAGTCATTTACACTACACTGTGCTGATACACACGCAAGTGCTATGGTTAAATATATGCACGCTCAATCACAAATGCACCAATATACACATGGACACACGCTGACAAGCATGCATGGTACACCACATGGTATAACACACACACAGGCCTGTACTGAGTGCTGCATGTGAAGCCTGTTAAGTTAATCAGCCTATAAAAGATAAAAAGAATCCTGATTGGTGGGTTTGTGGAAGGTACTCATTTGGATAATAGGTAAAATATGGCACTAAGCCCCCTGCTTGGTGTGTGTCTGTGTGAGTGTGCGTGTGTGACTGTGTGTGCCTGTGTGCGTTTGAGATTAGCCAGACACAAGAAAGCCTCATCGTTCTGCTATTGCAATGCCCACTGGGGCTTTTTTTCCGTTGTGTCACTTCTCCCATAGTTCCTTCATTTTGTCAGCAGGGTTTACCAACGATAGATGGTGACTGTTGACTGGCCCACCCTTATGTGTGTGTGTGTGTGTGTGTGTGTGTGTGTGTGTGTGTGTGTGTGTGTGTGTGCGTGTGTGTGCATGGGTGCGAGTACGTGTATGTCTATGTCCATATTTGTTAGTGCACAATCATGTGTAACAGACACACACATACAAGTTCACACACACACAGGGCCCATTAAGTGGCCATGACATTGCTAAAGCTTTGAATTGGTTTGACTCTCTCTCTCTCTTTCTCTCTCTCTCTCTCTCTCTCTCTCTCTCTCTCTCTCTCTCTCTCTCTCTCTCTCTCTCTCTCTCTCTCTCTCTCTCTCTCTCTCTCTCTCACCAGAAAAAAACAGTGGCTACAAATGAAAAACAAATAAAAGACAGAGGCTAGAGTTTTGGATAGAAAAGTGTAATTTCTCGGACAGTTGAAAGCATTCGGCTTTGGCATCTCTGTCTTTCTCTCTCCCTCTCTCTCTCCCTCGCTCTCTCATTCTGTATCAGAGTGGAATTTCCCTGCAGTGTGAAAGAGCTGGTCTATTGTGACGGCTCAGCCAGGCATGAGCTCGAGCATTCCTCTGGCCAGTCATGCCACACACACATACGATACGCGCACACACACATGCACACACTTTTGCCTTGCCTGCACACACGACTGCCCTGCCTCAAAGGCTGTTGTGTCCAGTGTGGAGGTGTTGGGAGGGGGGCACTGCTATGGTTTTTGTTTATTTCTCTCTCTCTTTCTCTCTCTCTTCTCTCTCTCCCTGTGTGTGCGTGTGTCTTTCGAGAGCACTCAACACATTTGAATGGCAATCAATCTGGTTCCTGAACAAGTTTTGAGAGCGTGAATGGATAGAATTGTAAGCATAATAGGTGTTTCTAGCCTTCCAGAGGAGTTGTGTTGTGCTATGAGTGAGCAGTGGTGAGTTCATTGCGCAGAATCTGCACACTTTCGTGCACACACTTTTTGGATTTTGTATCCCACACATGCATGAACTTAAACGTAATAATCCTTTAGATGATAACCTGATATTTTACTTAAAAATGTCTTCCTGGTAGATACAAATTTCTAAATCATATGAAGACACTTGGCTTCATCATGTGTCTACAGCAGCCATATCAAACCATAAACTACTGAAGGGCCAATTCAATTACCTTGTCTGTGTTTGAGGGTGTGTTGGATCAGTGTCAGTCATCTGATATTGGGTTTGCTTGGACTGAAAACCTGAAGAATCACAGTCCGCTTCCATAGCAGCCAGTTTGAATTTACTGGTCCACAGAAAAAAACAGTGAAATAATCATAACCCTAACAGCCAGATATGGGTGTGTACCCATTTGAGATTTGCTGAAAATTTGCGAAAACAGCTGCAGGAAATCATGAGCACATTTTGAGCAGATTACATACCAAAATCAGAATGCTGCTGCAAATTGTCAAACCTTGGATTACCGGTTGAATTAGCTTTTTGCCAGGGAAATTCCATACTGACACATTTTATTTATTTTATTTTATTTTATTTTATTTTATTTTATTTTATTTTATTTTATTTTATTTTATTTTATTTTATTTTATTTTATTTTTTTATTTTATTTTATTTTTTTTTATTTTTTTTTTTAAATCAGGGACTGAAAACACGGTCATTTCAATCAGTTAGAACAGATGCTTGTACCAGACTTAACATCTACATTTCCCATCTGCCTTCCCTGGGTTTTGTAAATAAGCAAATACAAAAATACAATAAGTGCAAAGTATAATGAATCGGCTAAAACATAAACCATTCTCAGTATCAAAACTCTCCCGGTTGAGTCATTGAATGGATGGATGTGGTATGCAGCCGTCTGATAAGTCAGAGGAGGAAATACTTCATATAAAAATCCCCTAACTCTTTCACGCTTTCACTCTCTGGGCGTGTCCAGCAATCAGTTGTGTTACTTAGTTTGTACACACACGCACACACACATACATACACCGAAACAACATGCACACACACACACAGTCTCATTCCTTTAGAGTGAGATCTTTTGTTTTGGCTGGACCACAGAAGAATGCAGACAAAGCAGACATAATATTTGGATTGCTGCAAGGTTCCATATACGTATGTGTGTGAGTGTGTATGTGTGGCTGTGTGAGAATATGTGTGTGTGTGTGTGTGTGTGTGTGTGTGTGTGTGTGCGTGTGTGTGTGTGTGTGTGTGTGTGTGTGTGTGTGTGTGTGTGTGTGTGTGTGTGTGTGTGTGTGTGTGCGTGGTATGATCCCATGAAGCTGGCTGTGGCATTTGAGGCGTCTCTCTCTAATTCTGAAATCCGAGCAGCAATAACAAAGCTGCGACTACAGAGAGCTCAAAGTGTGCCTGGTCTGCTCAGGCGGGGGCAAAGGTCGACTGACAGCAGGAATCAGAACATAGTTGAGGAATGGTATGGATGTGTTATGTTAAGTAAACATGGAGAAATATATTTTTATATTATATTCCATTCAAAAAGTCTGTTCAAGCTCAACTTTCAACCCACCAGGCCCTGATCAATGTAGGATATAAAAAGACCAATAGGCAAAAGCTAATGGAAACATAACCGCTCCTCAGAGCTCTAACCCATATAATGTGTAGTATATTGACTCAACTATGGCTAATATAATCTGTCTCTGCCCTGCAGCGATGTGTCCGTCAGACCTCCAGCAGCTGTGGAAGGAAGTATCAGGGGTGCAGAGCAGCGAGGACGCCCTGAAACAGGCCGAGGGCCTGGACTTGAGCACCAACAGCTCCAACTCTACCTCAGCCTTCGCCAAAGCTGCCAGCACTCACATTCCCCTGCACAGCCTGCCTAACGGACAGAGCCACACCCCAAAGAGAGACAGGTATGGAGACGCACAGGATGTCTGCAGCCACACGCATGCATACACACGTACACATACACACTGTCGGTTGCTGTTGCTCATGGGCTTGTGTCATCTCCATCTTTAAGAGCCAGACTGTACGAGTGGATTTCCTCCTTCACTAAGGCAGACAGCGGAGACGACCACATCACACCTCACTCCAAAAGCAGCCAACCCCCCAGCAGCCAGTGAGTAACACACACACAAACAGACACACACACAGACACACACACACACACACACACACACACACACACACACACACATGCACCCATGCATGATCGGCCCAGGCAAAGATAGAAGAAGTGTGCTGATTCACTTCTTGCTCCAGACACCCTGACATCACTGTGGATTGGGTTTGATTCTAGTCAGTGATGAAATACTGTAGTGGTTCATACTCGCCACAAACTGCATGGTTATGGTAAATCAAAAGAGTGTTGATGGTATACAAACTAAATTCCCCATAGTAGACAGTAGGAGAAGGGGCGTTTGTGTGTTAGCCTGCTAGGCTAATGCTTGGTTTGTGTGGAGGAGAATGTGGTTGCCAGCAGTTTGTCATGTCTGCTGTCTGAGCTGCTCCTGAGTTGAATCAACCACAGCCAACACACACACACACGCGCACACATTCAAACAGACACAGGAAACACACATGCAGACACACACACACACAGCTCCAGCCTCAGCCTGCACATATGATCAGGAAGAGATGAAAAAACAGTGAGAGAGAGAGACATACACAGAGAGAAAGAGAGAGAGAGAGTTTCCATCTGGGAGGCAAATGGTTTTTGTTAGATATCCTTCTGATGTTGATTTGGGAGAATCCACACACACGCGCGCACACACACACATACAGTCATGTAAATATATGTGGAGACAGCCGTCGCCGGCGATGGTCCAGGTCTGAACCACATCTGCTACTGGACCTGCCACACACACACACACACATGCACACATGCACTAACAGACCAGACCAAACCAAACCAAAACTGATCCAGTCCTCTATTGCCTCACACACACACACGCTCATAAATATGCGCCGATACACACACATACACACACAAACAGGGGCACGCGCACATAAGCGCAGTCTTACCACAAAAGAACAACTAGCACATGACGGCAACCACCGCCAATCAGTCATGGCTGGTTGGTCCTGTGCCGACTCAGTGTCAAGGCTTGAAACATAAGAACACACACCCATGCCGACACACACATGCACACACACACACACACACACACACACACACACACACGTGCGCAAACACACACTGAGGACGAAAAAGACAGGTCGTGGACTTGATAATGTGCATCTTGGGGTTGCTGGAGCAATTCCTCTCCTCGCCTGGCTTCTGTAACTGACCCCACTCTGCTCCATCCTCCTCCCTCTGCACTTGGCTTCATGAACTGTACAAACTAATGGCTGCTAACCAAACTCAGATGGCTGCGATGCGGCTGCTACAGTCAATTTTACATATGGTGTGTGTGTGTGTGTGTATAGCACGTCGTCCTTCCAAGAGTGTTTATGTCATCATTTGCTGTATATTTCACGTATATACCAACATTGTAAAACCTCTCCTCTCTCTCTCTCTCTCTCTCTCTCTCTCTCTCTCTCTCTCTCTCTCTCTCTCTCTCCCTCTCCCTCTCCCTGCAGTCACGAGGAGCACGCCGGCTCCCATCCTCTCTATGGCCATGGAGAGTGTAAGTGGCCCGGTTGTGAAGCACTGTGTGAGGACATGGGACAGTTCATCAAGTAAGTCAAACGCTACGACGTGTACAGATCACACTCGCTGGGATTAAAACGAATATGAATATGACTTCTCAAGCTCAGTTGTGTAAAAGGAGTGTTTGATGATGCAGATGTCAAAAGAAGACAAGAGCATCTGGCTCCTATATTTCCAAAATCTATCAGTAATTCAGTCCAGCATTTCCCTCCTGCTAAAGACTGCAATGTTCCACTTAAATGCTTTTTTAAGGGGACTTGGATGTCGTCCCTTTTGGAGCAGTTAACATTCGACCACATTTCCAGACTCCTCATAAACTTTTATCCAAATTCTACTTATTTGAAAACAACACAGACAAAGCAACGTCCCCCTGTCCACCTCCATAGTTGTATGCCAAAGTTGAAGATGCTGGCCTTGACACCCTGCTATCAGTCACACTCAGCACACTGGACTTCCCCACAGCAACGCGGCCACTAATGAAGGCTTCACAAGCCTCTAATGAAGCCCAAAACAAACACACACACAGAGACACACAGAAACACACACACACTCTCTCATTATCTATCAGGGGCCCCTTTTAGCCGTTTGAACGAAGGGGATATTAATAAGCCGGGGTGATGAAATATGTACTCGCACACGTAAAATCCCAGTGTGTGTGTATGTATGTGTGTGTGTGTGTTGTGAGCGTGATGGCATCGGACAGTCAGATCAAAGCTGCAGGCAGGCTGGGAAAGTTTGGAGAGGAAAGCTGTTGTTTGGTGTCTCATTTCACGTAGCCCCGGGGCAGATGGAAGGAGAGAGAGAGAGAGAGAGAGAGAGAGAGAGAGAGGGAGAGAGAGGGGGGGAGGGAGGGAGGGAGAGAGTGATGAAAAAGAAGAAGCAGTGACAGATAATGCCGTCAGTTCGACAGTGCGCTCCCAGCTCCCAGCCAGCCTTCGTCATCGCCCCGGGAGGGTTGAGGAGGAGGAGGAGAACAGAGGAGGGAGACACTCCACTATTTCAAGCACTATTTCTTCTCTTCTGTCGGCCCACCTCCCCTTCCTCCTCCTCCTCCTCCTCCCTGTCCTCTGGTATAATACTCCGGCTGTGGTCGGTGCAGTTGGGTGTAATGTGGGTTAAGGCCCTGTCTGCCAGCGCTTAGAGGAGTAAACAGAGCCTCATTGTCGGGACGCACAGGAAAAAAAATCCAGCTACTGTTTATGGCCCGGCTATAGAGAAAGGAGGAGGGGGGGGGGGGATTTGGTTGGAATGAGGGTGAATCACAGCCATTTGGGGAGTTACAGGGGGGAGGGAGAAGGAGGGAAAGAGAGAGAGAGAGAGGAGTGAGATCATGTTTTTGTT
>NW_027466838.1:242500-247500 GCF_046128005.1 Genypterus blacodes
AGACGCTCCTCTGCTGTTTCTCTCTCTCTCTCTCTCTCCTCTCTCTCCTCTCTCATTCTTTGCCTTACATTTAAGCAAAAACCAAATCAGAGGAAGAGCTTTATAATAGCAATGTACAGATTTAAGACGTCTGAGTCACAAATGTCTTCTTTTTTTGCTTGATGATGCGTCCTAAAATGTCTCAGCTGTTTGGAGAGAGAAACACATGAAAAGTCTCTTCATACGCTGTATTTTGACTGTGTGGTGAAAGGATAGAAATTTGATATGATGTGTGTCCCCGTGTGTGTGTGTGTGTGAAGCGCGTGTGTGAAGCGCACTGACTGGCGAGGCTGTTATTAGGTATCTAATGAATATTTCATTATTCAGATTGACGAGGAGTCTTATTAAAATATGAAGATGTTGAAATTAATTGTCAATTAGGGGTAGAGTGTCTTAATTTGAAGGGGCTATAAATGGGTGCGGCGGAGTGGCAGAGCGTGTGTGTGTGTGTGTGAGTGAGTGAGTGAGTGTTTGTGTGTGTACGAGCGTGTCGGGCTGATGTGTTGATCGCAGGGGGATCAGCTGCCATTAACATCTAATGGGAAATCAGGAAAGAGGCGTGTCCCGTCAGCGGTGGAGACGAGCCGCAGGGTCAGGGATTGGAGGAGAGGGAGGGGCGAGGGAGGAGCGTCGCCAGTGGAAACAAAGCTTGGCCTCAATTAACAGGGTTCGACTGTTGCCGTGGTGATGTGGCAGGGTTGCAGTGTTAATGAAGTACCTGTTAAACAGCCCCGCCCCCTCCAGTCAGCTTAAATGGTAGAGAGGGAGGTGGAGATGGCGATTCACACTTTGTGTAGAGACAGACGGACACACACACACACGCACACACACAAACACACACTCGTGCATACACACACACATGCATACACCGGTTTTAATTAGTCCTTAACTAGCACCCCTATAACGGCTGTCCCAGAGAGACTGGGAGCACTGGTTCTCTCTCTCTCTTTCTCTCTCTCTCCCTCTCTCTGGCTCTATCTGTGTGTGTGTATGTGTGTATGTGTGTGTGTGTGTGTGTGTAAAGCTCTGCCTAATTGGGCCGTATTGGTCCGTGAAGACTTTTCCGCCACAGCAGAGGGCATGTGTGTGTTCCCGTCTTACAAACACGCTGTCGTGCGGTTTTGTTTTTGTAAGCCCGGGGTTAATTGCAGCCAGGGCCGTGTGTATAAATAAACGTGCATGCTCCGTGTGCGCAACTGTGTGTGTGTGTGTGTGTTTGTGGTCCTGGGGAACAATGCAGGCTGAGTTCGGTATGAATTTCCAGTGTGTCTGTGTGTGTGACGGTCCTCTCTTTGAAAAAAAAAAGCTTTTTAATAAGGTTTTTCTGAACGTGCAGCCTTTGACAACGGCGTGTTTGTGTTTTTGTGATGACTCGGCGTGTTGAGACTCCGCGTCCTTCCCCTCCGTGCCGGACTCGCAATTTGTCCCTTTCTTTCCATCTCTCCTACACCAAAGTGATGGATCGGTTTGTGCCCGCCCGCCTTCCTCACCCGCTCACCGGTTGGATTTGGCGATCGATTTGTGTTCCTCTCTCCTATCAGCTTTTGTCGGGAAAGTTTAATGTTCATGTTTGTGTGGGCTCAGTGTGTTTGTGTGTGTGTTTGTGTGCACCTGACCACTGACATCTGTGTCGAGGCCTCGCACAGATATACTTATGAACACTTTTAAACTACTTTGAAGTCCCTGCACCCAAAATCATGTTGCTCTCTCATTAAGGAGTGTGTTTATGCGTTAAAAGATTACGCTTTATCATGTCTCTCTCTCTCCCTCTCTCTCACTCTTCCTCTTCCTCTCCCTCGCTGCAGCTGAACCTGGCTTCCAGTGGCTCTCTGTTAAAGCGGGACAGCGACGCCTACCCGGAGGGCCTCCCCCACCCCCCCACCTCGGCAGCCACCCCCATCACCCCAATGCGCCAGGGACCCTCGGTCATTAGCTCCTCCAGCCTGCACACTCCCACACACTCCCACTCGCACGCTGTCGGGCCCATACGCAGGCGCAATTCTGACAAGTACTGCACCCCCATCGCCTCAGGTACACAGCCCATACTACTGTACCTCAACTCCTCTGAGTAGAATACTGCTGAAATAGATTATTATTTTATTATTTATCTATTCTCAGATGATTGATTTATATAGACTCAGATTGAGTGTGTGTTTTTATGTGTGTTTTTATTCTATTGCTAATTTCATATTTCCTCCCACTCCAAAAAAGTGTGTGTGTGCTCTGTTTTCTATCTGTTGCAGTTTTAAATTGCAATTAAAGGAGAGTTAACTATTAATGAGTTGTAAAAGAATGGAATTCAAATTATTGTAACAAAAGCGGCAAAATGCTACAAAATGAAAATTGCGTTTCATAAAACTGGAATTTGATTGCAGAAAAGTTCGGACATATTTGAAAAGTAGCAATATTTGTGAGGAACGAATATAAAACAGTCAAATTAATTAATTTATTCATTTAAAATAATCTGTTTTTATTCAGTTGTTCATTTCTAATATCCAGATTTTTGAAACATTCTTCCTCTCTTCACACTGTTTTCTGCAGAGCTGGCTCAGAACTGTGAGTTCTACAAGAACGCTGATGTCAGGCCTCCCTTTACCTACGCCTCTCTTATACGCCACGTGAGTCCATCCAGCCGTCCGTCTCACCGTCTCTCCTCCTCTTCTTCTTCATGTTGTCTTTCTCCTCTAAATGTTGTCCCCTGTCCCTCCCTTAGGCCATTCTGGAGTCTCCAGACAGACAGTTGACTCTCAATGAGATCTACAACTGGTTTACACGAAAGTTTGCCTATTTCAGGAGAAACACAGCCACATGGAAGGTGAGGGCACACAAACACACACACACACACACACACACACACCACACACACACACAAGCCTCTTTCCACCATGGAGCCTCAGCGCTGCCTGGGAGTGGTTTGAACATGACGATGTTCAGCAGAGGAACATTTGGAGTGTGTTTCTGGCTGATCTAATCTCCCACAGCTCCCACGTTTGACAGCTCAAATTTGGTTTGGAACGTCTCTTGACTGGTTAAAAGCCGATGCGAAACAACTGCGAGGTAATTTCTTTTATACCCGCTGATGACGCCTGTAATCCAAGCAAATGCGAGCGCAGCTTTGTCAGATCACGCTGAGAGAAAAGCACAATCTGCAGGCCGGTTTGAGGAGCGGCCAGCAGAGTGACCTCACTTAGCACAAAATGGGCTCCCTTTGAAGGCCCAGCAGTCATGCATATACTCAAAATGATGAAATGATGAGTACAATCACACACACTCACACACACACACACTCGCTCGGAAGACTGTTTCAAAAGCCGACTGTTCACGGCTCTTAAAGATATGACTGATTTGACAGTTATTGGCGCTTTCTGTCCTTTATGAGACATTTTGCTTCTCTCTCTCTCACTCTTTCTCGCTCTCTCTCACACACGCACACACACACACACACACACACCTAGCTTGATCCCACCATTGTAGGCGCTGACCCATTTCCACAGGAACTCTAATTTGAGTGTCAGTTCCTCCGGAGAGAGGGAAAGTGAGAGAATGAGCAAAGGAGTGAGAGGAGGAGGAGGGGAGGTGCAAAAGACCCCGGGTTTGCTCTAATAGCGCCGGAGGAGGGAGGGAGGGATGGGATGGGACAGATGAAGGGAGGGATGGATGGAAGGAGGGAAGTGGACAGGGTAAAGAGACAGGGCAGCCAGGAATATCTTCACCTCCTCATCTGACTTTTATGAATTTTAACTATTAATGTCTGCTGTCTGCTTCCCGTGCTCGTTGGCCTCCCAGACCTTTAAATATCGCTCGTCGCGGCCCTGGTGTATTTATATAGCGGCTCAGCGAGTCAAATAGGGCCGCAGAGATGTACGTCCTTTAATAAGCAGTCATATTTCATGAGGAGAGCAGCGGTGTCGGGGAGTGGAAGTCATTGATCAGAGGAACCGAGGGGACAGAGAGCGAGCGAGAGACAAGAGGGAGGGAGAGAGAGAGAGATAGAGAGAGGGAGGGAGGGATGATTAACGGAGAGGTGGTGGTTGGAGCGTTATTCCGAAGGGCCTGGAAGAGGGAGACGCTGTGAGTTAAATCCATGCACGAGTGGGAGTTTCGCGCCGATCACCTGCGATCCCAGTTTCCCAGTCGTTTGTAGTATTTATCTCTTTTTTCCCTCCTCACTTCATCCGAATTCAGGGTGAGGAGGGAGGGAGCAATCCCAGCATGCATCTGGCACAGGGCTTGGCTCTTTCATTCAAGTGCATCCAAAAATCAGTAAATATCAGCTGTAACTTGTGTTTAGCCGCCCTTCATAAATAATATAAATCCCTAAAATTGGAGATGCAGGATATTTATTTTGAATTTATGATCAACATGGCCTCACTTGTTTTGAAGAGTTCAAAATGAAATCATGACAAATTTGGAATCCAAAATGGAAATAAAGGATTTAGTTTCTCTCTCTAAAACACACATAGCTGCTCAAAATGGCAGCAAAGTAAACACAGGAGTACTCCCTGATATTGTACTGTAGTAAGGGTAAATGTACTTATAGTTACCTTCCACATCTGAACACAGTTTTCGGTTCTCCTGGTAGATAAACAATTTGCCGCTCAATCTTTCTTTCCTAAAATCTACGCCAGCAGCATCCCGCCCCTCTCTCTCTCTCTCTCTCTCCCTCTTTCTCTCTCTCTCTCTCTGCCGGGGGGGGGCCAGGAGATGAGTGGCACATGCTCGGTGACCCACTGTAAATGACTGCTAATGTTTTAACTGGGAGAATTAGGCTTTCATCACGGAGACGAATGCAAATAGCACTGCAGTGGCACCGGTGTCTGGCGTGTGTGTGTGTGTGTGTGTGTGTGTTTGCACTGTCAGGGTGGCGGGCGGAGATTGGGGTCAGACTCATTTACAAAACTTAGCATCAGAGCTTGGGGGGGTAGAGGGGATGCGGGGGAGAGAAGGGTTCCTCCGCTGAT
>NW_027466838.1:252500-292500 GCF_046128005.1 Genypterus blacodes
TAAAAAAAAACCTATAGAAATATATATTATTACTGCAGTCAGAGAATACCTCATCCCACAAAGGTTCTGCCTGGAACTGTGTCCAAATTGATAAAGAAATAAGGGGGAATTCTTTCTGTGGGACACCAAAATGTGGCGACTCTGCTCAGCGTGGATTTTAAAGCTCTATGGTTGTTATGGTTACTGTGTAGAAGCTATCTGCAATTCACTGTGTGAGTTTGTGTTAAAGGAATAGCATGTGAGATTTATTTTTTGTTTTTGTTTTTGTTTTGTTTTCCGCGAGCATAAAAGCATTACTTTTCTCTACAGTGCCATACCAAATTTAACATTTATTTTAATCTATTATCTGATTATTCCCGTTTTATTTTTGTTACAGGTAACCAAAGAAATATGTAGAAAACCAAAAACCCCGTAGTTAATTTTCCCCCTTTTTGAGTTGTATTTTTTTTCTGAACTGGCCAAAAGACAACAAACCAGGAGTTTGAATTCTTCCTATTATATTCATATTATTATTATTTTAAAAAAGGATACATCACTTAACACTGCTGACCATTCCGAAAACCAAAGTGTGTACAGCAAAAACCCAATTTGATAGAAGCGAAAGAACTCGCCAAAAACTGATAATAGCGTCGACGAAACCTCGAGCCGCTCGTCTGGAAATACAAAAAACGAGAAGTAAGAAAGTAAAAGCACTTAGAGATGAAACCCCGTCTCAGGCTCATACCGTGTTCCAAACACAACCGGAGGACCACCCACACACAAACATACACACACACACACACTAAAAATGAGGGATTCGAACACTTTCGCAACCCCGAGACGCTAAACAAAAGACGATAGAAAAGCTTTGCAGAGATGTTTTGTCCGGTTACTGTTGTTAAACTCTTTTTGAAACACAAACACGCCCTTTTGACCTGAAGAGACAAAGTGTGACGCGCTCGCTAAGGTCACACACCTGTGGACAGGGAGGGACGACGACAAACGAGACAAGGGAAGCGAGCGAGGGGGTAACATGGCGCGGCGAACACGTAGGGTCGAGTGTGTGTCCCTGTCCGTCGATCTCTTCCCGGCGCTTTCCTTACTTAACGACTGAACCTTTTTTCTGTGGTGACTTTGCTTCTTTTTTTTTTCCCCCCAGAGCGCGACTGTTTTCCTGTTTCACATTCGAGACGAGAACAAAGAAGACAAAAGTGGCAGACAGGCATTTTTTTCTTTTCTTTTTTGAGATGAGATATAAACCAAAAATAACACTACCTCCTTTTCAACACAAAAAAACAGTTTGACACAAAGCCAATGGGAGAATGAACTCTCTGAAATATGTTTTGTTTTCTCTCCATTCTTCCTTGATAATAACACTGAATGCCAAAATTGTTGTTACGCTTCTGTATGACTGACACACACACACACATACACACACACAAACAAAAAAGAGAAGAAGAAAAAACGCTTTCTATAGTGATCTGGACTCCCAAAAAACACATCCAGACATTTCACTTTCCATAGATTTAAAAACGACTACCTCTCCTTAAACACACAGATCAAGCGGTCACTGTATATGATTCTATACATTGAGGGCAGCAGGGCTATAGGTTAGTGCGGACAGAGGCTCTGACCCATCCAGATATCCAAAGACCCCCAACAACAACAACAAGGCGGAGGGACACACTTCACCAAAACACTTCAGCATAGAGAGGAACACACACACACACACACACATACACAATTTAACCCTGTCACTACTTTGCCGGCACCCGAGAGGAGCAAACTGCTGCATAGATGATCTCTGACTCGTGCTTTAAGGTCAAAAACCCCCAAGCTGTTTTCTAAAAAAACAAAACAAAGAATGGAGATTGAGCATTGCGTCGCCATGCAAACACTTCTTCTTCTTCTGTTCTCTCTGCAGCTTGGCTTAAACACCGATGTATTGTTGTATATTAACGCTTGGCTTCTCTCTCTCTCTCCAGGGGCATTCGTTTCCTGTTATGTCCTTTTTTTTTTTGATTTTGCTTTTCTGTTCTTTGGGGTTTGTTTGTTTGTTTGTTTGTTTGTTTGTTTTCTTCCCGCTCCTGTTTAGCTATTGTAAAGCTTTGCCAGCTCTGATTACTATACTGTACTGCTAATGCTGAAGTATATGTATTTATCATATTAAGTGCTGCAGGTATCTTGGTTTAATAGTTTTTTTTGTTTTGTTTCCATTTTCTTTTCAGTTTTTCTTCATAAAACGTCTGGGACGCTGATTTTTTAAGTGTATTATCTCTAAAAAAATGAAAAGAATAAAAGTTAGATCAGTGGTTTAGGTAACACCTGTTTGTATATTTATCTTAGCTAGGTCTATTTTGATACTTTTATGTCTCTGTACTGCGTTTATGCATTTTTAAGGAAAGAAAAAATCAACGGAAACAAACAAAAAAGTTACTTCATTATGTATCGATACCTCAGAAGGACTTTTTTTCTCAAAGACAGGACCAAAACCTCCGGAAAAAGAAAAAGAGAAGGAGAAAGAGGAAAAAAAATGTAAGAATATGTAGCCCCTCTCTTGCTTTAACGAAAAAAAGAATACAGAAAGGTGTTACACTTGGTCCTTTCAGGTGCCAACAAGTGTCCCAGCTCCCTGTGAACCACCCCCCTCCTCTCCCTCTGACCCCTGACCCCCTCCTGTCGTCCCCATGCTGAACTTTGACCCCCCCACCCTGCAGAGCTGTCAGTCATCTGCAGGTGCTACAGGGGGACGAGATCGATCAAACACTCGACGCCGTTGCCGTTTTTTGATACTTCTCCTCTCTCCTGCGCGTTACACACACACACACACATACACACACTCACACACACACACAGCACCAAAACGTGGAATTGCTTCTCGGAGATGCAGCTCATCCTCTGACTACCAAAGGCATTGCGAGCAAAGCGGTCGCTGACGTCCAAACTCCTGAAACTGTAACCAAACTGTAACCAAACCAATGCCACAACCTTAACCAAACAAAAAAAACGAAAGCTACTTCCAAAACGACTCCATCGATTTCACCGATCACCTTTTACCGATAGCTGTCATCTCTCACGCGGTGCATTCACGTGGCGGTGTTGGAGAAGCGGCGGGGCGTAATGACTGACTGACTGACCCCCAAAATTCCTGAGCTGTGTGTGATTGGACAGTGTGGAAGGTGTCATGTGAGGGGGGGACGGGACTCTCAAAGTGAGCATTGCCTGATGGTATTATCAAGTATAGACAGCCAGAATCTGATGGATCGACCACTTCAGCTCTCCTCTGGTTCATCCTTAGGAATGTGTGTACATTTTCAGCAGTGACTCTGTATTGTTTCTAGTTTCAGTTTACCTGTTTACCTCTCTTTATGCTTTTGGTTTTGTTCTGTTTCTTTGTTTTTTTTTTGTTGTTTTTTTTTTTTGAAAGTGTGACCAGAGTAAGAGGCAGAGACGGGGACTGGGCGGTGGTTTTTGACAAACAGTGGCCCCCCCGGACCCTCTGCCACTTCACCCTGGGTGGCCATGTAATGCCAGTCACTGCCCTTTTCCTTCATGCTGTATAAAAACACACACATATATCTGTGTATTTGTAACCTGAATCTTCTTGTGTCTGTCCATGCAGACAATAAAAAAACTGTACAGTAGGTCTAGTTGCATGTAATCTGTACTAATTATTGACAATGGCATTATAAAATGCAATAAAAGACTTATTACACTGTCCCATGCTTTTGAAATGTTGTTTCTTCGACGAGGGGATTAAAAGACACACACACACAAAACACGCACAAAACACAACTTGAACCTCTATAATTATACATAGCGTAGTAGTTTTTCCTGCATTGTGCGCCGCTGACAAACGATTAACCTGCTCATCTGTTAACTGAAAGGTCGTTGCTTGAGGCCCACCGAGGCAATTTCACACTGACGCGTCGAGTGCTCTCAGGATTTTACACTTAAGACAACACAACACTTCACTCCCTACAAAGAAATAAGACCAAACAACACTTGTGCTCAAACACAAAAAGCTGTTTCATTTCTAAAACAAGTTATCCACCATTTTAAGACATTGTGACCTTGGTATTGTGAGTCTCTTCATCTGTCATGTTTGTCGCCAATGACTTCAGCACTTCAAATAAGACGCTGAAGGATTCTACGTGCTCTCGTGGGGTTATTTGTGTGTTTTAGTTGAGTGCTCGGCTAAAACTTAACAGCTCTGCATCTCAGAACAAGTCTGGGTGCAGATAGAAGAATCAAATGAATAACGAAATGGTGACGTTTATTGTACAGACCCCAAGCATGAAAGTTTTATTATAATGGAGCACAAATATTGGCTTTCAAATTGACTCCAAAATAAGAGAAATGATCATCAAGCTATTTTTCTATGATAATAATTTATTTAACACATTTTTATTTGTTGTGGATTGAAGCTCTTTGTGTAAAAAATATACTATCACATAGAAATGATACGTTTGTCACATTTCCCTTCATCATTCCTATAGCAGCGTTCCAATAGATGAGGTCTGTGGAGCTTCAGACTGCAGCGGGGTCACGAGTTCAGCCACTGCTGTGATGTCAGAGAGTGGCCACCAGGAGGAGTAAACAAACCAGACAACAGGAGCAGCATCTTCTAAACACAGGCAATAAACACTGAGGTCCACTGACGGGGTCCCACCAACAGGGTGGGCCAGAGAGAGCAGAACAGAGCCTGCAGGAGCTCAGACGGGACCGTGTGTTTGTGTGTGTGTGTGTGTGTGTGTGTGTGTGTGTGTGTGTGTGTGTGTGTGTGTATGGAGAGAATGAAGCAGCGATACAGGTGGATGGAGTCTCATTAGGTTGATGAAATATGTTTATATTGTGTACGCCACACAAACTTTATTTTCCTTTATTTCTTATTACTCATCTGCTTCATTTTCACATCTTCCTCTTCACCTGCCTCTCTCTCTCTCTCTCTCTCTCTCTCCCTCTCCTCGCAGGTTTGGCAGAGACCCTACGCCTGATCTTTAAACCCGAGGGCTGCGTGCTACACGCGCAAAAATGGAAAAACCCTAAATGTTTTTTTGGAAAGTTGAAACTTTCTTTAATCTTGGTGCTTTTAGCGAGCTTCTCCCTGAGTCCGCTGGGAGGAAATTCACTCTTGACGCTCAAATCCCTTTGCCATTTGGCTTTGAGAGAGACCCCATACTAAACCCATTAAAAGACACACACACACACACACACACACACACACACGCTGAGAGACACACAGAGATGTACACACAGGCTTATATATGCCGTGAATACTAAACAGATGCTTGGTATCAAATGCAAGGTGAAGACAGGGAGCGACACAAGAACACATTATTCTTGGTGTGGCACAGACATATAACACATCAACTCTGGATAAACGTCTTAATGCTGATCTGGGGAGGACGCACATGGAACTGTAGCATTGTGTGTGTGCGTGCACGTGTGTGTGTGTGACAGATTGGGTGTGTGGGTGGTTGAGGAGGCCTGAGAGGTCTGGCAGACCCTGTGAGTCACACAGAGCCGTGTTGACATGTCTCTCCCTCTTTCACTCACTCTGTCATCCTCCGTCTCACCTCTTCGCTTCTCACGTCTTGCCCCTCTTGTTTCCGCAGACGGATGAACGCGTGGGACGTCTTCCAGACTTTACACTGTCTCACTGTCAACAACAACACTACACTACTGTGAGAGAGTCTGCAGTCTGCAGCCACAAACAAAGAGAAGAAGAAGAGAAGGAGCAACGAGAAGCACTTCAGCCCCCTTGAAGTGAATTGGAAATACCACTAAACCAGGGTGGGTCATGTGTATGTGGTAGAAGGGGAAGAAATTAGATTAGAAGTGACTTTAGGAATATACGACTTGCACGCATGTCCTGAATTAAGGTTTTTAAAATAACTGCCCTCTGATTGTTTATGTCCCACAGGTACGTCTCGTCCTCTCAGGAGGAGCCAACCCACTCTGATGAGAAAGCGGATGAAACCCCTTGACTCCACGTGCGGCAGACTCCCGAGGGGACTCAGAGGGCGAGAGAGAGAGAAGGAGAAGGAGGGAGAGAGAGAGAGAAGGGGGGGGTGATGAGAGTGTGAAAGAGTGCTAGAGAAACCGGGCCCCAGCTACAGAACAAAAGCATCATTGTGAGTGATTGGAACCACATTTTCTCTCTCTCTCTCTCTCTCTCTCTCTCTCTCTCTCTCTCTCTCTCTCTCGCTCTCTCTCCCTCTCTCTCCCTCTCTCACTTTCTCTCTCCCAGTCACAACAGACTATTCAAAACCACTGAAACAATCAACGTCAAAAGTTTAGAATAATAACCGGAGAGAGTCTCAAAAAGATTCTCTGTGAGTGCGGTGGCTACAGTTTCACTTTCCTGAACACACACACACACACACACACACACACACACACACACTCACTCACTCACACACACATTCTGTCTCTGCCTGTGTCTATGCTCCCAGCCTCTCTCCTCCTCCTCCTCCTCCTCCTCCTCCTCCTCCTCCTCCTCCTCCTCCCCACCCTGCTGTCTCTGGAGCAGAGGCTGGGTTGGGTCTGGATGCGGCGTCCCGTGCAGTCCCGTGTGTCGTCCTGGAGCGAACGGAGCGGAGCAGCGGCATCGCCTTCAGTCCTCCAAAGCCGTCCAGAGAAGAAGACAACCTGCTATTTCTGCACTGGAATCTCAATGGGCTGAAAAGCCTCGAAAGGTTGAGAGGCCTAAGCCAAACAAAGAGCAGGTCTACGTGCTGTGAGAATGGAACACACTGCTTCAAAAATAGCAAGGCTCGCTGAGGAAAGCGTGCACGTAGCAGAAATACCTTTAACCACATGAAGGGACTGGTGAGGATGAAGCTGTTCAGACAACGAGTTTCCTTTATTACACACAGGCATCTACGTTTCCTTTTGTTTCGACTCATTTAGATTCACCTGAGTCGTGTCGTTCCCACATATGAATTGTAACGGGAAGCTTTTAACATACGTCCAAACACGACATCATACAGTCACAGTAAGCAGTTCTCTTTATAAGTGAAGCAGGCGAGTCAAAGGAGTCCCAGTCTGAGGAGGAACACAGGAGGATTGGAGCCAACACCAATCGGCCATTTAAGACCTGCTGGGACTCTAGAGTGGCACGTCAGAAACAGCGTCATCTAGAGTCCCTGTGTGTGTGTGTGTGTGTGTGTGTGTGTGTGTGTGTGTGTGTGTGTGTGTCCAGCTTCTGATTCACAATTGGAAGATGGTTTGATAGCCACTGTTGGAGGTGTGGAATGTGGAAGGACGCTGACACATTTGTCTGCTTGGTGCACTCGACCACAGATGACCCAAGTGTCCCAGCTCACCTCTGCAGCTTATCAGACCCCTAAACAGAACCCCTGCACCCAGTCTGCCTGTCACAAAGGGGACCAGCACCCATCACCTACTCTGCCACAAACCAGTCAAACCCAATAAATACGGTTTCCAAAAACGACTTTTGCAAATACTGACAATTTGACAGTATAAGTGGAGCTTTAACACAGCGAGCAGAAAGCAAAGCGGCGGCACTTAGCAGCAGCAGACGGCAGGTTGTTACAGTAAATGGAGGGGTTGAGGTGTAAGTCATGAAGGGAAGTTGGAGGACGGGCAGCTCGAGGAAGCGGGTGACAGGAAGTCGGGCTGTCTCCTCTTTCATTATGGCGTGTTTGAATAGGCGCAGGGACTGAATCAACACAAAGACTTACATGTAGCAACAATACTGTAATGAGTCTGCAATGTCAACAAGCTCCAGAGTCTTTTGAAGCTCGCACACTGGATTATTTATGCCAGTCCTCTGTTGTTACTAAGCTGTAGTCAAACAGAATCATATTAGCTGATGTGATGATATCCAACGGGTACAAGAAAAGGCCAGAATTTCATCATTTACATATTTAATGAATTGTTTTAATGTTAATAAGATAGGGGGAGGGGGTGTATGGTTTTATTTGGACAATATTCCTAAAGGATTTGCCAGATTTGTTCGCATTTCAAACAGATTATTATGTGAAATTTAACAAAAACATTCACATGATGAAGGCAGTGTGTGTGTCCAGGTACCCAAGTGCCTCTGAGCACGTCGGGATTCCTCTCACAAACCAACAAGACGAGAAGAAAAACGCCTTCCAGGTCTCCGCTAGACTTCCCCTACTGCTGCGTTGGAGAGCCCAAACCCGACAACCCCCCACCCCCTGTGTGCGTAGACAGAGGCAGAGCGGCCACAGAGCTCCAATCCAGCAAATAGCCGCATGTCAAAGCTCTGGCGTTTCAGATGAATGATCGTGCAGACAAATTGAGCAAGGGGTTATCATGCTGTTAGCCAAATGACGCCTGTTTTCAAAGGGCCTAGAAGATTTGCAGCGGTGAATTACCGTGCGGACCGGCCACGCCCCCCCAGACATCAATCACACCAATGACTCTCATCAGTTAACCTCCAGGTGTCAGAGTGGCGTGAGCAGAAGAGGGCTCCGTGCCGTGTGTCGTGTTCTTTACTGCGTTTAGTGCGAAGGGTTGGTTCCTGTTGCATGAGCACCAAAATGCACCACTAATTCTCTCTGTTTCTAAATAATTTGTTTAGACAAGTTAACTGATTCCTTGTGCTGGAAAAATGGCCTAAGCTAAAAGTTTAAACATTTGCAACAAAGTTCCAATAGCCTACAGCGGTCACAATGTTTACAACATCTCCTTACTCACTTAGAGTTATTCCCAATATGAACCTTGTCGAGATTATAGTTTTCTTTGTCAGCAAAGTATCACAAGATTAAAAAAGGATGTAGGAGCAAGGAGACATCTGTTAGGCTGAAGGGTCATTTGTTCAAGGCTGTAAGTTGTGATCTAAACATTCATCAATTAGCTTTATGACTCATTGCCAAATCAACAATTTGACATTTATAAACACCAGAGTCAATACTTTTGCCATTCTTGGGACTTTGTTTTTATGGAACAATTTTAAAACAATCATCAGACTGTAATATGTTCAAAAGATAGAATTCAGAGTTTGGAGCAAAATGGGAATGTTAACAATTTTAAAACAGTCAAATGTCAAAAGCTGCGTGTAAGTCAGACGTGTTCCAGTATGAAACTTATGAATGGCAGCCATGGGGCGTGTAAACTGTCCTTCCCAGTTTGCATTCAGTTCAATATGTTTGTTCCTAAAATGCAGTATGAAGTGTTACATCTAGAGTTTACTGAAGAAATATGAGTAGGTGTATAAAATTCAATTATATCTGCTTAATCAGATCACTTTTAGTTACTGCTAAGTGCACGGAGCAGTTGACATTCTAAATGGTGAATCATTGTTGGCAAAGTGACTTTTTTACATTTTGCTCCACTTCCTGCGTCTGGCAGCTCCATGGCCCGACACATGATACTTTGTTATCCAGGTCACAGGATATCTGACTTATTCTGTGGCTTTTTGACCTGGACTTTGTATAAATACAAGCGAGCATGAATGAAGCATATTCCCTTCATGTGAGCGAGAAACAACGCCGCTGTTTGAATCTATTTAATTAAAATGCTTATCATTTTCCAGATATGCACAACTCCATTTTGCTACAGTATCATTTTGAATGGCTCCTTTCATACAAGGCATGCATCTTTTAAGCATTTTTACATTTAAAAAGAAAGCAACAGGAAAGGAAACAGGTTGAAATAAAATACAGTCCTAATGGTAATAATCCTCATCATATAAAACACTGATACTATTCAAATCTAATTGTAGTTACATCAATGTTTTGACCTGTTTAACTACTAGGATATTGATCTGGCTGCATAGATGAAATGCATTTGCTCAGGCTGTTTTTTTTTTTACATTGAGCATCACAGAGCTGGAGTAGCTCATCAAGCCACTGGGGGAACCTGCCAACTCTTCTTCTGATCACAAAAAATCTTTATAATGGCTTCTGGATGATCAACAATGCTTTCATAGTTTAACATAACACAACTCAGACTGTTTATATCCTGCTGTGTGTGTGTGTGTGTGTGTGTGTGTGTGTGTGTGTGTGTGTGTGTGTGTGTGTGTGTACATATAGCCTGCCAAGGGACTTCAGATGAATATGAGCCTTTTGGCTAAATCTGGCATATTTATGTATATATTAATCATATTTAAATGTCCGTTAATATGCAGTGCCTATTAGATAAACAAATCTAAATAAAAACCCGGCTCTATGGAATATTAGGGATATAGAATGTGGCAGGGATCCATTATCCTACTTTAGTCAACATAATCTGTGCTGCATTCAAGTGTCAGACACGTACAAACAGACGTTTCTGGAAATACACAGTTACTGGCATTTCCCATTTACAGTAAACGTCACATACAATTAGCCAGCATTATTAAGAACCAAACATACATTTGTTGGCCCTGTATAATTCCTCGTGCGGTGTGTGTAAGCCTGTGTTTTGCTGCTGTGTCTGGTTCGGGTTAAGTGCTAATTATATGACAACGAGCTCAGCCCAACTAGTTTGTAGCCCGGAGGAAGCACAATCACCGCTGACTGTAGTTTCCTGTCCAATCGCTGCAGCACACAAGCCTAGTGGGAGTCAAGAGGAGAGGGACCGACTGCAGGGGGGGACTAGTCATCTCACAACTTCAACCTCCAACTCTTTCAGTAACTTTAAAGAAGTTGCCTACTCGGACTTTGTTTGCAGCAACCAAGTAAGAAGCGGCATTCCAGACAAAGAGCATAGAGGGAGCTGCCTGCAGAGACGCATCGACTTCCCAACATCTGGTCTGCTGGAGAGCGGGGCGAGCCGGAGAGAGAGAGAGACTTTTAGGAGGCGGAGAGAAAAGTGTCTTCGGTTGAGGAAAAATGCTTTAAATCTGGAGTTTAGAGGGGCGCTTACATGAGCCGAGGAGAGAAGTGGCTGTCCCGTAAAAGTGGCAAGAGTTTGTGGGGCACAGGACGGGGGGAAGGTCGAGAGAGAGAGAGAGTGGGAGAAGTCCACCTGGAGCGGTCAGAAAATGAATTAAACGCCCCAACAACGGCTGCAGTGTGTGTCCCCAGCCAGCGACAAGGTGAGACGTAAGTCAAAGTGTTTCTCCCGCTGTTGTTATTGTCGGATTGCAGCAAGTTGCGGTGCGTTTATGAACACGGGCAGAGCGGGACTCACACGGGCGCTGAGCTCGGTGTGAGCGTGCACAGACTCGTTGTGGGGAAATCAGGGCACAGACGTCCTATAAAGGTAAACAGAATGTGCCCATAATGAACACTTACACCGCTCATGCTCTGTTTCAAAGCAGACTTCGTCTTAAAAGGAAGACTGTATTGTTTTTAAAGCACGCGGGTGATGGAAAGATCAAAGGGGGAATGCGGACTGTGGTGCCTTTCCACTTTTCCAGAAAGTTCTCCAAAGTTTACGCCTCTTGAAAAGTTTATACGTTTCAACGTTTTAGGGTGATGAAGTTGTTACTAAGTAAAGGTGAAGATTTACGGACAAAATCGTTAGGACGTGAAGTTTGCACCGTTGCACAGATATTTGCGGGGCGGCGAGCAGCGAGCCTCGGGAGCGCGCAAACAGCTGTCCAGCTGAGCCGCTCTGGCACTCAGGGCGCGCGCCAAACACACGTTGGCACGTGACGCTGAGTTTGTCCGCTCTGATTAAAGCGACCGACCCGTTCCTCGATTCTGATTGGCTCCCCGAAGCCTCAGTAAAGTGGCACATAAACACACACCTGTGGCCTAAATGCAGGCAAATATGTGAGTTTAAGAACGAATTGGCCATTTAAAAAAAACAATTTACTTTAATATGGCACAACAACACTTAGTTACTTCATTATTTGAATAAAGCTCGAAATATTCCCTCACTAAGAATTATTTAGATACTTTTAACATGCAAATATTGCCTGTGTATGTTATGTGTGTGCCCAGCTGAAATATTCAAAAACATTTTGAAACATTACATTTATGCATTGTATGCACATTTTTCTGTTAGTCAGCATGACAGTTTATTTTGAAGGAGACATTACGATGATTTAAAGTTGAGTTGTGCAAGTTTTAGGAATGCTTGTGCAGCATTTGTTAGTCTTCCAGTGTATTCATCTGATTTATGCTTTTATCTGGTTTAGATGGCATATTATTGCTTTTTTCTAAAACTAACATTCTCCTCCTATTTGGCATTTTTGCTTCTTCAGGCTCACTGTTTGGCCCCTCCACCTCCTCCCATAAGAGCCAGGCCCATGCCCATGGATGAGGAGAGGAGTGTCCCTGCCATCTCCCTCGAGCCACCTGATGATGGGGACCCCAGTTTGTCGGCCCCGAAGCTCAGTCCAATTGTGACCTCGACGACAGAGCAAGTCAACGGCTGCACAAGCACAAAGCCTTGTCCCAGTGACGGTAAGAGAGGTTCAGAACGGCAAATCAGCAATTGGCAGTATTTAGGCATTTGTGTTCCTGTGTGAATGTGTTGTAGGGCGTCTTCCGGTACTGTGTGTGATCAGTTCAAACTTGCCTTGAATGAGCAAGTGTTTATAACAACCCGGTAACTAAGTTTATTTGTTCTTTGTTGTATTCTGGTGTGTGCGTGTGCCTATTAGCGTCTCTGTGAGTTATAATGAAAGATGACAAGAGAAAGAAAGTAGAGAGATTAAGCCATTTATTATGAGGAAGAGGAGCTGGTGGATTAGTGCTGACAGAGAGGAGCTCTCCAAGCTCTTTCATGCATGTAAACCTCATTATGGTGGGAGGTAGACCAGTATTTGTGTGTAGTTGTATGCAACACATTTTCCTTTCTTTACCGTACAACAGGAGACATTCAGAAGGATTTGATTGTGAAAGTGTATTTCAGTTCATTTTCTGAAACTGAATTCTACTTTGTGGTGTACTCATTGTTGTGTTTAAAGCCTTAAAAGTAGTAATCACTAATGGTAGGGTTGGAAGCTGTCTCCCGCCAAGTTTCAGGAAAAGCACAGTGTGTTTTTGGTGCATGTCCCAGTCATTCATTAGGTCAGAGGTCACTGCCAAAGACTACAACCATGTGTTGAGGTGATAGGAGATTGGTATATGTGGGGGACAGGCCGCCTCGTATCATGGATGATCTGAGGGGTCAGGACCAACGCAGCTCTCTGGAACGCTAAAAGGCGGCAATGGGGCTCCCGGGAATTTGGGAATGAACTCATGACCCCTCCTGCCTGTGTGATCGGTCATGGTAAGACGTGTCTGACAATGACAGAGCGCGGACAGGAGGATGTGGAGCAACTCGAGGTGGTCGTGGGGTCGGGTGGTCCGTGTGAATCACCCAGGATGAGCTTTGAGTTCCCGTAAGCTTCCATGAGAAAGCCACAGAACTGATCAGAGATGCAGGTCATTAGGTAATTAGGTTAGGTGTGGTTAACAGCAAGTAGGTTGTTGCCATGTGAACCAGCTCCAAAAATCTTTGTGGTTAGTTTTTTTACTTTTTTTATTTTCAAAGGCAAGTCTGAACGCAGTCTGGTATCATTATTCCACTGAATTTGTAATAACATAATCTACAGACACACACACACATGTCCGCGTTCTCTGTTTGCTACATACAACAAGGAGTGTAAGTAGATGAAGTAGATTGAATGATAACACTCAGGTTTAAGAGGTTTTACAGTTATTAAACAGCAGACTTGTGCCTGGACACGTTTGTGGCTGTGCTGATTTTACCTGCGCTCACTCTTCAGGAAGCCAACAAAGTACAACTGTGGCTTCTCCCTCTAAAGTTAGACTGTACGTCTCGCTGACTGGTCTGGCGTGTGTGGTTGTGTGTGTGTATGTGTGTGTGTGTCTAGGCACTGTAGGTGAGCCAGGGTGGGGAGGAGAGGATTGGTTAGACTGCCACAGAGGGCAACAAGGCCCTGCTTTCAGCACTCTGCTTCACCCCTCAGTCATCCCTCAGCCTGTAGTGTGAGGCTTTGGGACAACACAACAGGTACACATGAACAGTCAAATACAGTTGACACACACACAGGCAAATATACAGCTCGTCTTGCATCATGAATCATACCTTTGCCAAATTTTTGAGTAGACACATATCATGAATATACAAGAAATGCAATGTCACTGTTGTAGCGTTCTTGTTTTGAATTCTACTAGATTTGAGTTGTCATGGATGATTTTTCATAGCTTGAACTCGGCTGTTTGGGTCAGATCCAAATAGTCTAAACTAAGCGCTGACCTGCAGCCTCAGCGTGGGAGCCAGACAATCGCAAGGCATTCAATGAATCCATTGAGAGCTTCAGCGAGCTGACCTCATGGACACTCCAGAGTGTGACAGCAGAAGTGATTGACGCTGTGCTCGGCGGTCATTGAGCGAAGCGGCATGTTGACAGATGTGTGTGCGTCTCACCGCAGCACACAGAGCATTCCTGCCTATTTATCTAGGAGCATCTCAGCACCTCATGCTCGTCACTTTCTCACCTGTCTCTCTTCCATTCGCTCATCTGTCAAACTATATTTACGAGTAGATTATTGTGTTGTTTATTTCTCTTCCTGAATATATGTTGGTGTGTTAAGCGATGATCTTTAGTGCTGGATATCGACACTGATCTGCTGATTCAATCCAATTTGATTCCTGATTGGATTCAATCTGATCTGAATCTGATTTGATTCAGTTCAGTTCAGTTCAATACTGGATGATTTGGGCTACTTGAGATTGAGAATTGAGAATTAAATCATAATACATGTTACACACTGTCAAACTAAAAGAAATACTGCTTTATGCTTAAAGATAAAAAAATAGCAACGTTCTTCTTCTCAGCAACTATCTTCATTCATTTGTTTTGCTTTCTTGGCACAGGCTTTGTAGCGTAATTGAATGCCTCAGTAAATGGTCCCTAAAGTTGGCTGCGTCACAGTATTCTGAGTCATATATTTGGCCTCAGGTTCACTAAATGAGTCAAAGGACGGCTATGTTGGTCAAACAGGCTCGTCGGAGTAAGTCGCACTGTCACACATGGGGACGTCTGCTGGACAGGAGGACCATTCAGTGTTTGATTGATTCTCTTTGGTGCTCTGTCTATACATCGGCCACTTTTCGTATCTTTCTTCTCCTCTCAGGGTCTGCGTATGGGAAATATTTCCACCCCTCCCTGCACTTGTCTGTCTTCCTCCGTCGCAGAGCGTCTGCATGTATTTGCCTTCTCGTCTCTTTCCAGTGCTGTAGGTTTATAGAGGTTTGCGTCCAGTTTAGTTCCTCATAGAGATCGAAATAAACCGGAGCAATTTGAGGCGTTTTTTTATAGCATATTTGAACTACGAAAATGGGGAACCATTTTTTTCCCTCACCACCTCGCAAACATTTAAGAAACTTGCAACCTGCTGCCACTCTGGTAGCCTTACCCTCTCTCTCTATCCCTCTCTCTCTCTCTGTCTCTCTCTCTCTCTCTCTCTCGCTCTCTGTCTCCACCTACCCTCTCCCTCCATCACTTGCCAATTCTTAACTTAAGAATAGTCTCCGGATCAGCAGCACAACCCCTGTCATAAACTGTGCTGACAGCTCACGTCAACATGATGTGATATTACAAACTAGAGAGCAAAACGTCTGTCTTGTCGAGGCACTTGAGCCAGGGGCCTGTTATGCTACAGTGACAACAAAGATGGAAAGCCCTTCATGTGGGTGCTTGTTGTCTATTTCGATAAGTTCAAGACCACAGTGGGAGCAGAGAGTTTCAGTATAGTTTGTGTGCGTTTGCAGCGTGTGCATCTGCCTGTGTAGCCTTGGATTATGGGACAAGATCTCTGCTTATTCATCCGAGTGTAATTCTGTTCAACTGTTTTCAGGTTCATTCCCATGCGTTCTCTGTGTGAATGTTTGTGTGTGTGTGTGTGTGTGTGTGTGTGTGTGTGTGTGTGTATGTGTGTGTGTGGCCTCGTGTTGTATCCTGAAGTCACGTAAACACCATAATTACATTGAAATTTACATAAATTGACTTATGCTTACTTTGAGTAGCAGACACGGATTATACTGTTGTAAATCAATTTATTCAAGCATGTAAACGCGATAATGGGAGTAAGCCGCATCCATACATGCATTCCCTCACCTGGTGGATTCTCCCTCATACACAAATTGAGTAACCCCTTGTATATATTTGGCGAGACGCAAATCCTATTAATTCCATTCACGTATACAGTTTACACACATTTTTGAGAATATAGTACACACAGGGAATAATGTACCACTCGGTTGATAAAGCAGCTGCAGTTTCACAGACACCAGAGCGATCTTAGAGACAAAGTAGCACAATTAAATTTCTCTTAAGCCTGTTCAACAGCAGACAGTTTTTGTCTTTAATGAGCTTACACTGCTTCATTCTCTCAGTAGCTATAATCTCTAATTTTGGACATATTCCAGAGCTGCACTCTCACAGCGGGCGCGTGTGTGTGTGTGTGTGTGTGTGTGCGCGCTCTCAACCTTTGGCCAGATTTCAGCGAACAATTGTCTCTTTTATTCTCTTCTAAGTGTCTGACTGTGTGCTCGTGCAGTTGTGTGTATGTTTGTTCGGAGGTACAGAAATCAACATAGCAATCATTGGAGCTTTATAGTTCCTCTATTGTGTCCTTCTCTGCGGCTCATCCTTTGCCCTGGACAGAACCCCAGCGGTTGCGTGTGGTTTCAATCAGTTCCAGTCATTACTGTTGGCCGGAGAGCTACTACTGCTTCATCTCATCTAACTCTGCTCTGTTGAACATTATCTTGCTTGGTTGCTCTCCAGCTCTTCTCATTTCTCTCTCCTGTTATTCTCTCAAGTCTTATCTATTTCTATATATTATTGTAGATGAGTCACAGAGTCACAGGGGTGTGATTGTGCATGAACTAGTTTGTGTGTGCTGAAATAATGCATTGTTAGCTATGATTAAATGCAGCACACACAACGGTTTATTGCGTGATGACAATGTTCTGTTGCTATGTGATAACGGCACTTTATTAAGTGGGCAATTGTGTTCATGCCTGCGTTATTCTGCTTGTGTGTGTCCGTGTAGGTGAGCGCTGTGTGTATTAGTGGGGCTGTAGAATGTGTGTAGGGGCTCTAATCTCTACCCCTCAAAGAGCAGGCTGTGCTGTGTCAGGTCATATCATGGACTGCTCATATAGCCTGTGTGTGTGTGTGTGTGTGTGTGTGTGTGTGTGTGTGTGTGTGTGTGTGTGTGTGTGTGCGTGTGTGTGTGTGCGCGTGTGCGTGTGTGTTTGCGTGTTTGTATTGTATTAATGTTAACCTTCACTCTATGTGAGCCATATGTGTTTGCTTTAACCATTAAAGTTGTGTTTACTAGGAGAGTAACATTCCTCTGGATTGCCCCTTCAGCGTTACTGACACGTGTACATGCACCAAACTACAAAAGCACACCCATGAGTGCACAGACACACATAAACACACAGTCACGCATGCACAAACAAATACACATACCCACACTTGTAAACAGAGAGCCAGAGCTCCTCAGCAGCTCTTGATTGCTCTGGTCTGATTTGAATTAGAGGCTCATCTTTCTCAGATCTCAGAAATGGCTCTGAGGTCGGGCGGTTTGGTGGTTTGATGCTGATGCCAACATAGAATTGGTTGAAGGCCTGCTTGGATGGCACTGGGGGTTTGGTGGGGATGTGTTTAGCTCTAACAATAGCGGTTTAGAACGTTTACAGAGGGGAAAGCTTTGACTCAGTCACAAGTCTTACACACTTTTAACCCATGGGACTCCATTGGCAGTGTAAATGAGTGTTAATGAGAGCACATAAGACACTACTGAATCAATACATGTAGGGATTCATTTGGCTGATGATTAAATGCAAACTAGCTAGGAATGTGCAGGTATATAGGTATTCCCTTAATATTCAGATAGTTTAGTTAGTTAACAGGGCTGACTTGACTCACATTTTTACACCCATGTTGTTTTACTTCAGAAATGATATAACAGCAATTCAATTTGAAATGATGAAGATGTTTTTTTGTTGTGTCATGGCTCCTTATATTGGAGCAGTCTGTCCTTTATATGCCTGAAGTTGGCCGACGCTGTGTTTAATGTGGCTTTAATAATGACATAATTACCTGTCACAGCAGCAGTACAGCTGAATGGAATACAGCAGAAAAATGCCACTTTAAGCACTTCTGTTTAGGTTATATTAATGACATGTCTCAGTATTTCATTTATAAGTGATTCACTGATTTTGGAATGTTGACCATGAAATTGTAATCCTTAATTACAAATGCATGAGTAGATGTATGACTGGCTGGCTGGATGGATAGATGGATGATACGTTTTTATTTATTTATTCATTTTTCACTGAGACATTCTTTGGGACACTGTTATGAAACATGTTTATAAGAAAGCAAAATGGGGCTGGAGGATGAATGGATTGAAAAATAAATAAACATGTGCACTGCATGACAGTGACATTGGCTTTAAAACAGACACACACACACACACACACACACACACACACACACACACACACACACACATACACACATGTATCTCAAAAGTAGACATTTGGCAGTGCTGAGGGCAGCAGTTCTCACTAGTGGCTTTCATATCTGAAGCCGGCTGATTGAGACTAATGGATACAATATGGATGACTTGGCCTTAAAAATGGCTTCCACATGCAGGAGACAAATATATAGTGTAGACGAGAGGATGCTGGACGAGGGCTAGGACTTGATATGGGAAGGTGTGTGTCTGTGTCTGTGTCTGTGTCTGTGTGTCTGGGTGTAAAGCATGAAGAAGAAATGGAAGAGCAGGAAGCACTTTCCTCCCTTCAGGTCGTGCAACATGCACAGAACTCCAACTGCTCTCAATAATATTCACAAATACACACGTACACAAACATATGAAACCGAAGGCAAACACAGATCCTCAGATGAGTAAGACACTGTTCCTCTTCATTAGGATTAAACCACCTTTACATAACCAAGCTATAAAGAGCAGGAGCACTCAGAGGAGAGTTAAGATGGCTCTGCTTTAGCCTCTGAGTATTAGTACACGTTGCTTTGAGGTACTTAGGTCTCTACATGTTGGTAGAAGGCTGGCAGTCTCATCGGTTCCCATGTTTACTTAGCTACACTAGGATTTGTTGCGATGCTGTAGTATAAGAATATTTCAGAACAATTAAAAAAACATCCATATTTGTGTCAGTTGTGATAAATAAATCAAAATTCACTGTACCAGTTGGCACCATGTCCGATGCCTGGCCCAAAGGCTCTGTTGATGCACAAGAAAACCCCAAGTCAAACCTTCGCCATTATGAATTGTATCCAACTATTGTCAAATATGTATTGGTAGCAAGAACGCCACAGTCAAGCTCAAAACATCCAGCAGCATTAACATCCTCAGAGTCTAATGTTCATGTCAAACACTGAAATATCAAACTGAAGCCACCAAACCACTCATGGTGATACGTGTTTGCACAAGCAGCAAACTATAAACTGACAAACTCACCGCAAAGTGAGAACAAAACCTTTCATTGCAAAGCTGTATTGTCTGCAGCATTTCAGGAGGAAGGTTTAAATCTAAACCCAGGGTGGATTTAGAGTAGAGGAGGTCCAAGCCACCAGTGTGAGGGGCAGAGAAACCTTGACGTGGCCATTTTGGCCAAGCTGGCAGGATACACAGTGTGAACACAGTCGTTCCCTCTGCAAAGTCTTCACTCGCAGGCGTTACACACAGACTGCATTGTTGTATCAGAACAAACACACATACGACGCAGTGATATAAGCAAGACCACAAAAAACAGGATGAAGGTTTAATCAGGGGTTCCGTGCCTGCTCATCCCTACTGAAGACGCCACCAGGCATAGCATACGTTGCCTCCATGGCCACCACACAGCTCTAGCCCAGTCACTTGCGTCCGTCCCAGCAAACCCAAACCACAACTGTGCCCCTGTGTTTACAAAATCTCAGCACAGACACCAGTGACATGTGAACATTGTGCCCGCTTTAGCTGCTGATGCCGCAGCTTGGCAGCTCGCTAACAGCTTGCTAGTACTAGCTAGTATGTTAGCTAGCTCCTAGCGTGTGCAGGATCTTGCAGTATTTGATAGCAAGCTAGGTAGCATGGGCTTAATGTAAATAAGAGTGTTTCCTACTCAATAATGTGTTGGAATTCAAATTTCTTAACAACATTTTGAGGCTTGCATGGTCATTGGATAGCAGGTAGCAGCTCTGTTATGTGAATGAGTGCTCAGGGAAATAAACTGGTGATTATTAGCTTATCTGGGTCGTGCTAATGACTTCATCATCTTGCCTGAACCGATGCTATTGGCTGTCTAACTTAGAACAATTTGAGGTTCTGCTCATTCTTAAACAAAAACTGCCATCTGTCTGCAATAGTGGATATTGATCCCTAAAGCTATAGAAGTTGGCTCACCCCTAGAGAGCACGTTTGTGTTGTTTTTTGTGGTGGAATAACAGCGTCTGTGTCTGTTTGCTTTTTTTATTTACCCCAAGCTGCCATGCTTAGATATTCATTCCGCAACTCTGCCTTACACTGCATGTGTGTATGTTTAACTGTATAAGTTACACAAAATATGTGAGGGAATGTATTTGTAAGAGAAGAGAGGGAATGTGAGAGGCAGGGGACAGGAAAGAGAGGACAGATAGAGAAGTGAGCTAGAGCGGATAGAGTAAATAAACATAGCCGGGAAGTGTTGAGTCCACGTACAGGACGTGGTTTGGACCGTGTGTGTGTGTAGAGTGTGTGTGTGTGTTTATCAAACCCAGCTGGCTCCCATTTGCCTAGGAATGAGTCTGCACCTCTCAGAGGCCCAAGCCTGCCCTGCTTTGAAGGCCTCTGTGTAGTGTGTATGTGTGTGTTTTGCTTTTATAAACATTATAGCATGTGTGCATCTGTGCATCTGTCCATAATAACAGTTTCATTAGAAGACGGCATAGAACCGGCGAGCACGTAAAACACCCAGGCACATATTTACTGTGTGTAATACTATGTGTACGTCCTCCTGTACACACTTAAAACACACGCATATTTACACTCATACACACATGCTCACACTCACACACACACACACACACGCACACATGCAGACTCCAGGTTTCACAAACATGCACAAAGACCCCTAAACAGTCCCGAGGGGTTGGATTTAACTGCTTCCAGATGCAAGTTCAGGACACAGCACATACACACACACACTGACAAAATCTTCTGCTTTGTTGAAGTCAGCAGCAGTACTCTGTTTAAATTAATTAAGAGCGGATGGATGGGAAGTGACACGGCAGTAGAGACGTTTACTAGAACAGAGGGAACTGCTTGTTGCTGATACCTGCAAACTGTTGAGTCAGAACTGAAAACTGTGAAACTGAAGTTTCTCCACATTATTAAAAGCTTCGTCTGATATTTAGTTGTTTATGTACTTGTGTGTTTGTTTCCAGATGTGGCCAATACCTATACTGAGCCCCTCATACTGAGGTCAACGGTCACCGCAGAAGGGTTGCCAGGCAACAATGGGCATAAGTGCAACAACACGAATAGCCTCTCTCACACGGAACTTGCAACGCCCGGCAAAAGTATTACCTGTGAGTAAACACAAGCGTGCACTCACACACACAAACGCACGCACACGCACACGCACGGAGGCAGTCATGACTGTTTTATTTCCATTACTGATCACTGGTCAGATGAGTCACACTGTCCTGACCTTTAACAAAGCGCATTTACACACCCTGAAGAAATAGGTCAGACGCCACAAATATCGACATTGTCAGCTAAGTAGGTTAAGGGTCTGATTTCCCAACACAAGTGAGTCTACACCCAAATCTCCACACTTGAAATGAAACATCTTTCTTCCTCCTCCCTCTGCCGCCCCACATGTTTCCCCCCTTGCTTCGTTTTTAAGTGGGGCTTTTACGGTATTTGACGTGAAAGTGACTGGAAATGTGGATTTGACTCGGCTCGGCTTTTTCAGGCCTTATTTCATGATTTAGGATACATTTTCGAATGGATTGCAATACTTTCCCAATCCTTGATTTTGTTGCTGCGACATGGAAATGCACCACTGTTGCCCATTTGACAAAGCTGGTTAGTAGTGGCCCCCATACTGGTGCCCTACACCTCCATCCAGAATCATATCACAATCAGCCTTCCTCTCCTTTTGTATTATCACCATATCCCTCTGTCTTATTCTCTCTCTCACACTCTCTCTCTCCCCGGCGTGCAATCGAGGGCTCCCTCCAACCGCCTGTGCGAGGGCCAAGTGTTACACAAGTACGCTCTGTCATTACCCCACCACACATATTTTTCTTGCTTTTGTTCCAGTTTGAAATAAGTAGAATCTTAACCTAATTCCTGATCTAGTTCTACGTTGTCGTTCCTCCGCTTGAAAGCAGGAGTTCGACAGAAATAACACCCACAGAGGCTTTAGCTTATTGTCTCAAAGCGTGGCCGCTAACCTAAAACCACTGTAAAAATGCTCCACAGAGGTCTAAATCTGTTTTTCCTGTCTTTCAAAGATGGAGGGATGGCGAATGTGAATGAGTGATGGATGGAGGGAGGGAATGAAGGGGTGAGAAGACGGTTGAGCAAGCTGATATGTGAGCATGTGTTAGATTACTAAGAGCCTTTCTTTTTTCCTGGAATCGTTGGCCAGCCACGGGTGACGCATGTGCACATACACACACACACACACACACACACATGCAAAGACACACAAACGTGTCCTGTCGTAATAGCTAGTTTGCGGAAACTGAATAACCAGGAGTTCAGTCAGGAAATTGTTATGCAGTTAAGTAGGTGTGCGAGTGTGTGCTGTCTCTGTCTGTGTTTGTGCCTCTACCTGTCCCATGGCCTGTCTATTTTCAGGCCCAGGCTGGGAAACTGAATAGTGTTGGGTCTTATCCCTCGTCTCTTTCTCCCTCCCTCCCTCTCTCTCTTTTATATCCCCATAAAATCTATGTGAAACCCAGCAGCTCCATATGTTGTGCAGGGAGAGTTACGCAACTGGGTTTGGACAAAATGTACTGCTATATGTGCTCCAATCTTCTGCCTCTCCAATCTGAATTCGCCTCCTCCCTTCATCCTCAGCTTCCTCCCACCGTCAATTTACACAATTGTGCGTTTGTTCACAACACTTGAACCACAGACTAAATATTGCTGAGGTATAAACTTTCTTCTTGTTATTCTGTCCTCTCTGCCTTTGATGATCTGTGTTACCTTACCATGTTGTAAGTGTGCGTCAGCTGCAAGCAATGAATCAATCATCATCCTATTCTTTACAGCGCAGACAAACTATAAAACCGTAATGACTGAGTAAAGTTTGCGATGAGGTCACGGCTGGTGCGACATTTGTGTTTGCGCCTGCGTACAATCTGTGTGTTTGCAAGCGACAGCAGAAACAGAAGTGAAAACAGAATATTCTGCAGCCCGTGTGTTCAGTCTCGCAGTGATGACATCATAGCTGCAGTATGCGCCTGGCCCTGAGCCTGTGACAAGCTGTCTGAGAACAATGCGCAGAGCTGTTCACATGTGTGTGTTAGATTGTGAAGTAGAGTTGGGGGTTGTATCTCTGTCTTTCCAGCAGCATGCACTTTGCTCTATTATGATTGGAGTTGTACACTCACACACGCACACTCACACAGCCTCCTCAGTGATGTCATTCAACACACACAGCCCTGGCCCACTGCTGTCTTTGACGTCACAGGCACAGCAGGATACACTTGTTCACAGATGTTTAAGTACTCACACTCATTCAGACCCATGAGGGAATTTATCAGCAGGATCAAAGCAGCACCATGACGCCTCCACTTAGTTGGGCTCTGTGTTTGCATCCATGTGTGTGTGTGTGTGTGTGTGTACAGTGTTTTGTTGTGCGCAGTCACTGTGTTGTATCCTCAATCTCTTTTTCCCTCCATCTGTCTCCTTCACTCTCCGCCTGTTTTGATAGCTGTGACACAGAGCTGAGTGTTAGAAAGGTGAGCTGTGTGTGCAGTGATGTCACACAGGTCAGGTCAGGGGTTGTGTGTGGGTGAGATGAGTGTGGCTCCATGTCATGTTTTTTCTCTTGCCTGTCCACTGCCTCTCCTCCTTTAGTCATTGAATGCTTGTACGTCCCGCCTGCTTTAATGCTTGTACACTGAGTTTCCATTCATCTGTCATGTAAATTTCATGCAAACCTTTCAAGTGTTGCAGAAAAAATGAAAAGTGAATTATGTGGTTTTCCACACGCCAGATTGAAGTGAATAAACAGGGTTTCAGATTGACAAAGAATCCTTAAGAAGGATGGAAGTCTTTCCAGAATTTATTAGTCTTGGTTAGTTGTTATTTTTCATTTGCGTCAGCTCACGATGGCCAGATTTCATTTCTTCCCCTGAACCTAAAAACTAAGAAATAAGAAAATATGAAAAATACACTGACAAATGGAAGACAAAGGTGCTGCACATACTTGAGTTGTTTGATTGTATTTTATATTACACAGAATATTACATGTATATTTGCACTGTACTAAGTTGACTTTTCTTTTGGTAAACAGCAGCATAGGTTTTGTTATATATGTAGTATTTGATTGTTTAGTGCAGCTTGATTCAGCAAGCAAAACTGAGCAAACTGAACAAAAGCAAACTGAAACAACATAGATTTGTATCATAATATCTGACAACCACAGCAAGTTCTGTAACTGTCTACTCTATATGAAGTATTTAATTGTCCAGTACATCTTGATTTAAAAGAGAAAACTGAGAATAAAAACTAATGAACAACAGAAAAACAAGCTTCAGGTATTTTGTGTGTTCAGAAGAGCAGTTTGCAAATTACTATTTTATATGAATAGCAGGTCTCTAGGTCTCTAGTTTCCCGGTGATGATTCCCGTGTCCTCTAATACTTCAGTGTAGAGTTTTTCATTTCTACACTTTGGTAGACGTGCTGCTCTCCACTGCACCCTCGGGGGCCAAAGCAAGCTCCAACAGCTGAACCTAAAAAGCAACATGTCCTATCAACACACTAACACAAATCAAATGCCTGTCTGCCTGCGTCCACACACACAGCACGGGGCTTGTTTAGTCTGACGCTGTGCTCAGGTGAAGTATGTGATGATCGGACCTCTGACAAAAACCTTTCACCGTACTTACAAGAGACATACAAGTATGACATGAATGAGCACAACGTGTGTCAGCATCAGGAGTATTCTAATGCTTGATGCTCGGAATGCTTTTCCAGTCCCAGTAAATAAACAAGAAAGTGTGCAAGCGACCATAATCATAATGTGGTATTGGGGAAATAGTTCTGAATGTTGAGAAAAGTCGTCAGTGATAATATGTGTACTTGTGACATCATCATGCTATACTGATGTCAGTGTCACTATAGGCTGATGAATCTGCGTCTGTGTCTCCTCTCTGTGCCGACTTTGTTTGAATGATGTTGGGAGTGTACTTTGGTTTTGCACCCATTGTTATAGATCGTTGAGTGAATTCAAAGTAACCACAACAAACCTTTTAACTCCAAATCCCAGCGCCAGTGTTTGTGTCGCTCACACCTCATTTTGAAGAGGCCGTTCTGTGACTCACTAACCACGGCATGATTGCTGACTGCTTGCACATGGCCTCTTCGAAAGTTAGAGGTTGTGTGTGTGTGTGCGCAACTAAAGTGCACAGCAGCCAAAAGTAGAATTGGAGAATGTGGGAAATTCTCATTGAAAGCTGTTTTTAAAATAACATTTTACAACACTAACTTATCATTTTCCCATTTGGGCAGTTTTGGTGCTTGACACTAAGGCTTTGGCCCACATTTAAGCAATCTACATAGGAAAACCCAGTGACAGCGGGTAAGATGTTTCTGGGTGATTTGTAGCTTACCGATATATTACAGGCACTTCCCCCCTCCTTTTGTAAGTCAAGTCAAAACCACATCATTATTTCGGTTCATTTTCTGGCATTTATTGCTTATTTCCTGCTGACAAGAAACACATTCCACCTCTCAGCGTGTCATTTAATCCATTGTTAACAAAAACACAACTCTCTGTATGTTTATGCACGGTTAAGCCATCCATACATTCATCCATCTGTCCACTCATCCTTTCACCCTGTTATTTTTACTAATGACTTATTCTGGAACCACGCTTATGCCGTTAGATTTCTCTCCCTCCAGCATCGCATATTTACAACACGTTCCATCATTTTAGTATGTTAACGCTTCGGCCTATGTGGGCAGACAAAGTGCACGAGCGGAGACGGCACGATGAAGCAGCTGGAAGTGAGACAGACACAGTTCACAGTCGATTCGGTGACTCATAGCAGCGGAGAGAGAGAGAGAGAGAGAGAGAGAGGGATGAACAGCAGCTTTCTGGTCTGAGAGGGAGGTGTGTAAGTACAGGGTAGCTGAGAGACGCCAGGAGAGGAGGAAGGGGTGGAGGTTGTATGTGTGTGTGTGTGTGTGTGTGTGTGTGTGTGTGTGTGTGTGTGTGTGTGTGTGCGCGCAGGGCGAGGGGGGTGTTTCTACATTCAGCCGGTGGGTGACTCACTCATGCTCATTCACTTGCCAGACACACACACACTCATGCATATGCACACAAACTTATGTGCGCACACACCTACATTCACACAGAGGTTGCATGCAAGCCCCCCCCTCCTCAATGGTCAACAGTGGAGTGGTAGCGACACACACACACACACACACACACACACACACACACTATGATTTGCCAGTCTCATCAAGTTAATTCCACGGTCATTTGGCTCTTGATTTGTTGTTATTTTTACCCAGCCTTCACTGCTGAGTCATTGTGTTTATGAGTCACACCCATGCATCACTTAGGCCCCAAATATGCACCAGCAGAACCCATTTCTCCAACTAAGCTCTCTTTCTCTCACTCTATCCTTCCCCTTTACTTTTCTGATTCCACACAAAGGATCCTTTTGTGTGTGTGTGTATGTGCATGTGTGTGTCAGTCTGCGCGTGTTCTTGCATGCGTATATATTCGTCTGCGAGTGGGTATCGCTTGCCTAAGCACCAGCTCTGTGCGTGCTGACTCTCTCTATCTGTCTGTCTGCCTGCCAGATCCGCCTATGTACAGTCACACACACACACACACACGCACACACACATACATACACAAGCAGTATGAGATTTGATCGCTTAACACAGACCTAGTGGGAAAGCCGCATCCCTGCCTTCTCTCTCTGATCTCTCCTTCAAACCATAAATCCACGCTGCCCAGTGCAGGGTGTTACCATAGAAGAAGAGAGGTGGAGAGAGGAGAAGGAGAAAGCGGAGAGATGGAGGGAGGAAGAGAGCAAAGAGGCAGGTATTGACTTTTGACATACTTAAAGAGGAGAAAGCGTGGCTCCTTCTCACTGAATCTACACATGTACTCCATTCACAATGCACACACGCACGCACACGCACACACAGACACACACACACACACACACACACAGCCTCACACATCCTCACACACTGGCCCAGCAGTCAATGCCAAACATCTGGAACAAAGTTAGAAAACGCTGAATGAAAGAATCTTTAATAACGCTGGACCGGTTGTGTGACCACGGCGACCGGCCAATCAAAGCAGGCTCGGTCGGGTTATCTGTCTCCGGGCGGTTATCGCACGGACGATTTTTATGGACAGCCGTGTTTCATTGCTAGAAGCTCAGGACCACACTCTCGACGTATATATGTGTGTGTGTGTTTGTGTGTGTGTGTGTGTGTGTGTGTGTGTGTGTGTGTGTGTGTGTGTGTGTGTATGTTCTGCTTTGATTTTCTGGGCTCCGTCTCTCTGCCCTGTCAAATCTCACCAAACCTCTCAACGCCGTGCGCTTCTAGGTCAAGATAATATTTAGGGCCTCAATAGGATTGTATTAAATACTACCATAATATATAAAAAACAGGCGTCCATTTTACTTTTTCTCCACTTTTCGGGGGGTGTGTGTTTGGCTTGGCAGCAAAGGTGAGCTTTTCACTGCCTCCTTCACTCCGGCAGGGTAGTTAGTCCTTGGTGACACTTGGAGGTAAAATATACCAAGTGGTACACTGAGCCAAGATTAACAGATGTGTGTGTGTGTCAGTGTGTGCTATGTACCGTATGTGTGGGTGTGTGTAGGTACTGTGTCCAAACTGCATTCTTTGAAAAACTCAGGTACTGGATAGATTCATGTTTCCTCTCCTCTTGCCGCTGTTTTCCTTACCCTATCTTTTGCTCTCCATCTCTTACGTGTTGTGTAAGAGTCTAGACAAGGAGGGGTCAAGGGTCACCTCAGTAAATACATGAGCGTTTTACCTTTGGGGTGGGTTGAGTAATTGGACTCAGTTTCCCAGAGCCTTCCTTCCCTGTGATGCTGCATCAGCAAGTCTCCACACACACACACACACACACACACTGAGAGGGGCCTCAGTCCTGCCTGCTGCTTGCACACTGTTCAGACTTGTTATGCACACACGTGGGCAGGCATTCTGCTGCATGTACACACACTCTGACACACACACAACATTTGTACCATGCTTGATGTAAGACTGTGGTTGAGGCTTGAATTTGACACAATTGCCAATTCATAGCCACATCCTGGACTTTGAGATTGAAATAAATAAAAAGTTCTTTGTTTCAGCATGTTGGACCTAAAACACTCTTTTGTGGATCTTCTCCCCCAGGTCAGCCTGCAGCCAGATCCACACCTCTCCACCACACCCAGCCATGCCGAACGCAGCCCGGCAGCCAACTACGCAGCGGAGCCAAGCACCACACACACGCACACTCCCCTCACACACACTGTCCACATCACGCGCACACGCCTCACACAAACGCACTCCACTCCAACGGGGTCAGGAACGGGGGCCCTCAAGAGCACCCCAAGCTGGGCTCGCTCCCCAGAGGAGGCTCGTCCACCTCCTCCTCTTCCTCAGCAGGACCCAAGCACACCAAGAAGTTGCAGTCCAACCCCTCCATCACCTCTCAGAGCAGCAAGAGGAGCAAGAGCAGCTCCAAGAGCAACAGCTCCCAGATTCCCACAGAGGCACAGGACGGTGAGACTCTTTGAGACAGAAAAATGTGTTTAAATAAAGTTCATCAGGTTTGATCTGCTGGTCCCACTCAGGTTAATAGATCATTGTTCTCTGGTCTTAAGATAACATTGAGTTCATACTATACAATAAAATGAATACACAGCCTAAAGAAGTAATTTATTGACCCCAAGAGCTTTTCACAACTATGACAGTAAAGAGGTTCTGGGTTCTAATCCTGTGCCCTGGTCCTTTCTGTGTGGTGTGTGCATGTCTTGGTTTAACTAGGCTGTAGATCTGCAGTTAAGCCATCCTAACTTTGAGGATAGATAGATATTCTCATGGTCCTCATGTTTTCCTGTCCTGTCTCTCTGCCAGTGTGTCTCTGCTGACCTCCATCTCTCTGTCCTCTCCAGACTGCTGTGTCCACTGTATTCTGGCCTGCCTCTTCTGCGAGTTCCTGACTCTGTGTAACATCGTGCTGGACTGTGCCACTTGTGGCTCCTGTGCTGGCGACGACTCGTGCTTCTGCTGCTGCTGCGCGTCAGAGGAGTGCGGTGACTGCGACCTGCCCTGTGACATGGACTGCGGCATCATCGACGCCTGCTGCGAGTCTGCGGACTGCCTGGAGATCTGTATGGAGTGCTGCAGCCTTTGCTTCTCCTCCTGAGACCTCAGACGCCACCGCCGCCACAGGGGGCAAAGTAGATGTCGACTGCACATTCCTACAAGCCCGGGAATGACTTCAACTAGTGTTTTGTCAGTCCTGCAGTGTTACACCCAGTCTGTGTTGCCATGCCGTAGCTCATCTTGGGCTCTGTGGTTCACACTAGATTGCTTGGCTGGTTCGACAATATCTCTAATGTTTATAACAGGGTTTGCCAAGCAACAGAAGTCCTTTATCGATCAAAAGATGGGACAATACCCTCTCTTGCTTAATCCCCGCTGTTGGTCAATTGCTAAGCAGCCGGGTGTTTGCTGCAGAGTGTGTTCCAGCTGTGGTCCAGGAGTGTGTGCCAGGCTGAACAGGCTGGGCCTCTGGACCCTCTCTGAACACACTCTTACAATGGAGCCCCTTGTGCCTTCTGAATAACTGGAGTTCTCCAAGCATGAAAAATGACCTCCAAAGGCAAATGAGAAAATGGCTTCATTTAACCGGATTTTAGTGTTTCTGTAGATAAGAGTGGTGGCATAATGGGAAAATGGACACTCAGATCTCAGTAGAAATGTAGTCTGTCCTTGGCAAGGTTAAAGTCTTCCATTTCTACGGCCTACGTCCGCTTTTTGCAATGCACACAGCAGTCGTCTCAGCTGTTGTCTCATCTTAATTATTAAGTACTACAAAGAGAAAAACACAAATGTCGGCTAGTGGCAATACGACAGACATTTCTTTTCTTTCTCGTTTACTTTTTTTGTTACATTTCTTTTCTTATTACGCATCTGACTTAAAGGACAAAGCATGGTGAGGAAGTCGTGTGTCCGCTGGGAGACGGGTCCTGCTGGACATCACGGAGCGGTCGACAAGCATCTGCCACGGACCCAATCTCTGATCTTTAACATGTGAAGCGAGAGCGTGCTTGATGAAACATCTCTCCTTGGTTAATGTTTCACATCCTGTTTACTTCTACATGTAGTTATTGATGAGCTTCAGCTGTACTCAATGAATCCGTCCTCGTCTGTACGGTCAGAACCGTAAGAGGACCGGTAAAGGGATTGGGAGGCGTCATCTCCTTTCTTTTCTTTTTTATACACACATTTCATTTTTCATTGTCATTTCTTGCTATGTGAACAAATGGCCTGGGCTCAGCTTAAGACCTGAATTGTCAAGTAGATTCCTCGCCTTTACCCAAATCTCTATTAATCCTTGTTTTGTAGATTTGAGTTAAGATATTTGCATTTCTCCTCCAATGTGAAAATCACATTTCTGTGTTATCAGGTTTCGCCGGGTGCTCTGGAAAAAAGCAGACATTGCTCCACATCTAATTTAATTCCCTGAGTGAAAATCTCACAATATTATGCTAAGTTAGATCCATATGCTTGTAGTATGAATGGTACGCTTTTGATAACAGGCCCCGCACTTTCCTATGCTCAGACGCATACCTTCTCCAACCCAATACCTCTTGAGATGTCACCTAGATCTGTTATGCATTTTAAACTGACTTGATACAAATCTCTCTCTCTCTCCTGTTTGATCAAATACTGTTAGTGCAATCCTTTTTCATGGAAATACCAAAGAGTTTCGCTCGTACTGGACCTTAGTTTCAAAACCTATAATTACATGTACATATAAAGGGGTTTTGCTATGTTTTTATGTGGCTATGTTGTTGAAACCCTATTTTTAAGGGCTGAACTCTTAACACTGTTTTACTGATTTTGAATATACACTAAAGCTGTAATCAAACACCAAAGCACAAAATCCACCTTTTTTGGGATTCCAGCTAATGCAATTGAGAAGATAGTATGAATCTTCACGTGATCTTACAGCGATGTCAGACGGAAGACGGTTCACATATTGGGGACTTGTTTATTGAACTCAACCGAGACCAAAATCCTGGAGAGGCCTGGAAAAACACCCGATGCAATTCTGTGGGAGATTTATGAAGGGAAGAACTGGACTTAATAATGATAAATAGATGTCATAATGATGGTGTGTGTTTGCGATTTGCTGCATGTTTCAACTGTAGAGTGTCCGACGATAGAGCTGGGGATCTCTGTCACCAGAACAGCCAATCACATGTCAGAACTCTCACAGATTGCACTCTGGATGAAAGGTCACGATGCAATCACAGTTTTGTTTTGTATGACTGGAATAAACATTTTGACCTATATTTTGTGCTATATTAGCTAGTTCCTATTCTTCCCTTTGCTCTGTAAATAGAGTTTGTTGACAAAAATACACACACACACCTGGCTTTTTCAGTGTATTTCCAGCCCTGAAGCTGGGCGGGGTGTGTGACACTATGCAGATGAGCCGTGTCGGTGACTGGCTGGAGTTTAACACATTTTGATGCAATATTTAAGCCAAATCCAAAAAGTGCTATTTGGAACTAACATTTCTACAAAGACGAGGGCCCAGCAATATCCACAAGGTTTTCCAGATTTGGAATTTTCCAGGTTTTTATGTACTAGGAGGGCCGACTTATGTTGTGTGTTGAGTGTAATACGAGTGATTGGATGCTGTGGAGACGATGGCAGTGGACAGAAACAATGCTGATTGGCTGATCTGGAGACAAAGATGCTCTCTCAGTCTGACGGGACAAATGTTTCTCTTGGGATTGTTCAGTTTGTTGTCTGTTTGTTCCACTTTCAGTCCTTTTTTTTGTCATGAATACTGTAACTTGTCTGTGAAGGTTGTCAGTCATCCAGTAAAATTGGATGTCTAGCTGTAGTAGCTCTAGATAACTGGATTTGCTGTTTAGTTTTAAGAGAATTCACTCATCCAAGTCATTTCTTCAATTCTGAGCAGCAAGTCCATTTGCCTTGACCTTCTGCTGTTACTGTTCTTTCCTCACAGCATTCTATCATTGTCTTGTAATCTTCTTTTCAGTTGGAATTTGGATATTTGATGGATAAGGACTGGACCCCTCTGCCCGTAGCCTGAATGTTATCTTAGCCCAGTCGAAACGTTACTAGACTGTTGTCCACTATGATGTCATTTTGTTTACATTACCCCATTTAGTGTTGCATTGATGTCCTGGATGTCACAGTACAATGTGTTTGTTTAATACAGAATAAACAATGTGAACTCCAGGCTACATGTGAGAATCGCTTCTTTATTTTCACTTACTATAGAATCTTATGAGACTTCAAATGTCCATCACCATATCCCCACCAATAATATAACCCTAGGATTTACTACAAATTGCAAATCAACCATTGAAGCATCGCTGCTTCTTCTAAAATTAGTTACCTCGCTACAAATTCTATTCACACAGAGTAAAATGTGTTACGTTAGAAACATCTTTCTGCTCCTTCCTTGTCCTTTCTTTGCCCCTATATATCAGTCACTACTTGAATGCTGCTATGTGGCTGATTTAGAGGAGAATACGACTGTTAGAGATAGTTTTCACCATTAAAGTGTCTCACTTAGCTCCCTGGCTCATAAATCAAATCATACCTAAACTGATAGGTATGTTCAAGCACGTAAACTCTAGCCACCCCAGACTCTTTTGAAAGTCTAACAAGTTGGGGGCTGTTTGTACGTATTGTGGCATTTCCATTGTCTTCAGGTTAAATAGAAATGAAATTAGACAGAGATAGGACCAATGCAGTATACAATATAGGTGTTCACTACTCATGTTTGATAATAAACTAAGCATTTTATAGACGTACAGTAGTATAATTCTTTCTTATATTGTTTATAATTGCCCTTTGCATTCTTCCCTGGCTCATTATTTCTGCGTAAATACATCATGCAATCATCTCTTGCCATTTGATTTTCAGTTAACTCCACCAGATTAGCTGTGACTGAGCAGAGTGAAGCAGAGAGAAAACAGAAAAAGCAGCACCAACTGGGCTCATGCAGAACAGAGCCCTTTAATGTGTTTTTTTAAGGCTTGCCAAAGTCTTCTAGTAGGAATGCATGTTTAGGCCAATACATGGATGTGTGGAGAAATGCACGGGACTCAAACTGTGGGAGATTTCCTGCTTCTTCTACCCCTAATCTTCCCTCCCTCCTCTTCTTCTTCTTCTTCATTGTCTGGTTCTGTGTTTCATCTTCGCGGCGGTCATCCGTAATGGCCTGTGAAACGTTGTCTACTGTACACTGTATAAACTGCACTGTGTGTGTAGTTGTGTGTGTACTGTCCATGCAGTGTGAGATGTAGGCCAGACTCTGTGTCTTGTAGTCTATGTGTGGAGGTCACTGATAAGAGGCGCAATGTTTGGCCCTGAAGCAGCTGCTGTATGTGTCTGTGTGTGTCCGCTTGTCTGTGTGTGTGTGTGTGTGTCTACAAAGAGAGAGACAAGTGTGTTTCTGAGGGAGGCAATTCAACTGACTCAAGTCAGACAGAGAGGCAATTCAAGCGTCTCAGTGGGAGTAAAGACACAGAGGACATCTCTGGACATCTGCAACTGTTTTGCAGGAAGCCATGCTGAAGTCGACCCTTATTTCCCTTTCCCTGCACAAGCACACACACACAGAGACACACACATGCACTCACGCACACACACATGCACTCACGCACCCGCAAACTCAACAAATCATAAATGATATACACCCCCTCCAGAAATTTCACATGCACAAAGCAGACGCAGGGGACAAGTGGCTATTGAATATTAACCATGAAATTACAAAGGCTGCATTCTAATGGAGGTGATGAGGTCAGAAGCTGGGATGGAAATCATAAATTAATACCCATGACATGACAAGCCACTCGCCCTTGGCTCTCACCAAACACATCCTTCCCCCCTCCACTGAAGTCAAAAAGACACCTAGAAAAAGAAATACTCTATTTATTATTAATATTGGGTCAAAGGATTGGTGCAACAGACACAGAACTCATAGAATATGCCTGATACTTTACTGATGTGACTATTGTATGAAATGACAACCAGGTAACCTTCAGTTACGGTTAGATGTATGGGGCTTATTATTAAAGGGACCTCTATTACAATGTCATCTGTCCTGCATCCTTTGTTACCCTTTGAAATGTAATTCCTTTCATCTGGGCTTTTGCAACATATTTTGTGATGATTCTTGATAATGTAATTCATGCTTACCATCAACGCGACCCATTCTAAACTTCACAGCAGCACGAACACAGGTATTCACAGTCACACTCATCCTACTCACACACTATATGTTTGAGCTTTAAGCAGTAAACTCTCGAGCTAAAACCAGGATCCAGCATCCTTACATCACTCTGGAGGTTTCACATCCTGGCTCTTACTCTGCAATTCAACCTTGGAATGACATGACACGTCACAATGAAGCTCACACACTGTTTTGAAGATGTGTCTCATTTTAATGCCGGAAATATGAAAACAACAGGAAGTGTTGCAACGTTGATCGTTACATACTCAGGAAGATGAAAGCATTGTTGAGCTCTTCCTAAACAGCTGGGGTTTGCTTCAGCTTTTTAAATATAACTGTAATCAAAATAATTTACAACTCTGCATCAAAGCCAAAGATCCAGAATGCAATTGAATGAAACAACATGGCTCTAGCCTCTTGTCACATCCGGTTAAAATTGTGATGCAAACTCTTGATCTTTGGACAAATAATTGATGCATTTAAAGTGGCAGCAAGCTTAACGTTTCATGCAAATGAGAAATAAAGTCTGTGTCATTACTGGCTTGATATCAGAGGGAAGAGGCGGCGTGAGTCAGAGTGCTGGAGCTTAAATGCCTACAAAGGAACATGTTTTCCTCCTACATGAGAGCGCGAGATAACAAAGTGGTAGAGAGTGGGATGGGGGGGGTTACAAATAACAGCATTACAATGTTACACACACAAAGTATGACATCCCTCCAACGGTACATTATTCTGACCCCCCCAATAGTCCAAAAAGGTCCTATTGGACCCGGAAACAAATACCCTTTGCTCCAAAAATACACACTTTGAGTTGTTGGAGTTCAGTGACTGCTGCTTTTAACAGTTTTAAGCACTTGCTTTACAATTAATTACAATTAACCTATTTTCTGATCTTGACAGCAATAAAGCACATTGATTGAAAGGGTGAAAAAAATGTGGCCTATTTGGCGAATAAGACCATGTCAGAGCCACCAAATCTTGAGAAAATTAAAACCTCTTAGAAATGACTTTGATAAGCTTCACAAAGCTGGCACAGGCAGGGCCACAAGGGCCACCATTCAGTTATACATTTGATCGAAGGCCAATGCACAAAAACACTCGACATGGTGAAAGCAAGATGAGTCAGGTGCTACTCTTTTTATATTTTAGCTATATACACATACACACAAACATCAAATGCAGCCTACAGTGAGTGGCTGTAAAGTAGTTCCACGCCGTGTTTCAGCCCACTCATTTTTAACATGCACCTCATTCACATCATGTGGTATTGGTGGTAAAAGTGAGGCACGTTTCGTATTCAGTCGTGAATGGATGTTGCTGGATTCAGGGACATCGTAGTCAGTGGTACAACGATAGAAAAAGCATTCAATCACTATGCTGTTTAACAGAGCACAGCTCATAACATCTTGGTTCAGTCTAGAGCAGGGGTATTCAACTAAAATTTGAAGAGGTCCAGTTAGAGAAAATCTCCTCAAGCAAAGGTCCGGAACATGATAATGTCTAACTTGCGTTATGATTTTGATATATACAGAAGTAGCCTAGTAGTTGTATCAACGTCTGTAATCAACAATGGACTGTCAAATCAAGGAAAGTACAAGTTAAAAACATTTCAACAAAATTTATTGTTAACATTGAACTGACTTTAAATGTAAATATAAGAAGGGCTGCATTTAAAAATTAAATAGAGAAAATAAATAAAATAGCTAAAATAAAGTGCTTCAATTCAGAAAAAATTAAAAGTAGCAGCAGCTTGACTTGCATCTCAACGTAACAGTCTCAACCAATTTTACAACAGATAGAAACACGAATCTCAAAACATCTTAACAATTTTACAGTTTATCTTTCTTCCTTCCACTTCCCCATTTTCTGTTGTTCAGTGGGAGAATTGGGCTCTAGCTTGTCCTGCCAGGATTTTAAACCTGGGCTTGAATGGTGTCAGGGCCATTCTCATGCACATGTGCAGGTGCTCATTGTGAGCCTGGAACGATATTTAGTTTTGATAATGTTCATTGTTGAGAAAGCTGCCTCACAGCTGTATGTGGAGCCAAACATGGTCAAGATGAGGGAACATTCATGAGCACGTTGTTGGGCAGTGAATGAATGGGTTAAGATCCTGTAGATTGATCGTATTGGGCTCTGAGACTGCTAATTTTCTGGGACCTCAGTTCAGACTTGGGTGGGTATGATTGTTCAAAAGCTTTGTGCTTTGTCTTATAATGGCGTTTCACATTGCCACTTTTAATAAGTGCCACGGTCTCTGAGCATATGAGACACTCTGGTTTTGTGCTCGCGACGGGAAGAATAAACATGTATGCCTCGGTCCATTCCATGTTGAAAGCTCTGTTTTCGCCGTCAACTTTTCTCTTCTTAGAAAGCGCCATTGTTATTGTACCTCTTCTGACTCCCACTCACTTGCCTGTCTGTCTTCTCTCGCTGTAACGTTACTTTTCTCGCCTGTCACTCACCTTTCACCTCTTTCTTCTGTGTGTACTGAGAGTCGCAATGTTTATCTTTTTGAATGCACAGATTTGATCGGCTGAGTAGCATCACATGGGTGGCTTAACTCGCATGCGATTGGTTAGTAAATTTCCTGGTCCACTGTTACAGTGCCGTCTAGAAAAGCTGTGCCGCTTAAAATAGAAGCGCCCCGTCAAAATTAAAAATAATTTAATAATTTGTTGACTATAGGTCCGGGTCCGTATGGGATGGCGTCTGGGTCCGGATCCGGACCGCGGTCCGCCTGTTAGTGACCCAGGGTCTAGAGTCTTAGCCGATGACCGTATGCATGTCTACATAACTAACACAGTCACAGAGCTCGACTTATAGCAGGACTTGTGTTTGTACCACAAAGCAAACACATTAGTATTTAGCGTAATAGTTTGTCATGTTTTAAGTTTTGATAAACACCTGCAAACATACACAGGTGAGAGAAACAGAGCAACATGAGCATCCCCTTGACAATCTGTAATCCATTTTTCGTCCCACAACAGGGAAATTAACAAAACTATCAGGGCTCGTCCGGGATTTGAACCCGGGACCTCTCGCACCCAAAGCGAGAATCATACCCCTAGACCAACGAGCCATGTACGATATGTGTAAGTTACAAGTTACACAACCTACAAAGCAGCTTGTCTGTTGACAGTGTAGCCGTGGTGTTTGTTCTGCTAACATCGGCCTGCTTCATGTTCAACATACTTCACTGTTTCTCCACCTCATTCTGTTGGGCCGGTAGCTGTGTTACAATTGTTGTTCAATTGCTCCTGCACTGAAATCTGTTCCACATGGTTTTCAAATGACAAAAACATGCTTAAAACATCTGAACTCTGCGTGTAGCCGAGGGGTGTTGTTTTTAGAACCATTGGCTGTACTTATAACCCTGTAACACAAATTACGATTCGGTGTATCTTTACCTGGCAACATGCTACACTTTCCTGAAACACCGGGGAACACACCTGCACTGAAATATGTTTTTAACCCATTAAAATGCCAAATCAAGTTTATGAAAGAGCATATAACCAACTTTTAGTAAGAAGTGTCACCTTGTGTTCATTAGAGACTGATTACACATTCTTTGCAGTGCACAGTTTTACAACAAGCTGCTCCAAACCAAGATCATGGCAAGCGGACAAACTTGGATTAGCAACAAAAATGTGTGTATACTGTATCGAGTTACTGCTGCTGCAGGACTACTGAGGGAACCACAGCCCAGTGGGCTCCCATGGAATATGCCGAAACACACACACACACACACACTCATACGCACGCAAATGCACACACTCACTTGGCAGGATTGAGACATTTGTTTCTGCTTTGGTGTCACGGAAGCAGCAGCAGCAGCAGAGCGGTGAGCCTGAGCAGAGTGGGTGGAACACAGGCAGGGTGCAGGATAGAGGACCATTTGCATGTGTGATCCATGTAAATGATCCCGTACCATCTGATCTGTTTTGGCACTAATTAATGTCAGGAGGGAAAGACCAAGAAAGGCTGACTTCTCACTTCAGTGGAGCTTCTATAAGACAGAATTCTATATGTTCTTCTCTTTCTCTCTGTGTGTGCTTAAGGTAATGTTTCCTCACAAATATTTGCAACCAATATATGTGCCAAAAAAACTAACAGTTTCATAACAAACCCAACAAAGACCTTAATGCTATTTGTCCACAGATTATTAAGAGCCATTTGAATTTTTATGAAGTGTCATTTGCATTTAGTCCAATGGTTCCCAAACTTTTTCTGCTGCGCCCCCCTTTTATAGATCCCCTTCAATTGTTTTGCGGTCCCTCGCCGCGCCGCACGCCCCCTGTAATAGTTCTGCGTCCCCCCTAGGGGACACGCCCCCCACTTTGGGAGCCACTGATTAAGTCCATGATAAATGATGAAGCCATTTGAATTTCATCTACAGAAATGTTAAGACAAATATCTAAAGGAACAATTTATTCATACACTGCACATTTCATTTCTTTGTCAAACTGCAAATGACGATGATGATGCAATTTGATGTGGAAGGATGTTATTTCGTGGATGAAACACAAATGGCACTTGGTTATCTTGTGGTCAAAATGCATCAATGTGTTACTTGCTTTGGATATGAAAATACACGTTACATGGCGCAGAAATACACCTGGTCCCCTCACCCTCATGCTAAAACCACCCCACCCATTTACTTCATCCCTGCTCTAGTATATGTTCCTTATAAGATGAGGACACATACTGCAGATTGATGGGGTCTAGGCTGGTGTGGTGATGTTAGAGATTCTGTTAGAGGTGGAGGTTAAACCCGCTTAGAGGTTCAGGCTCAGTTTCAGCAATGTTTTGTGTCAAAACCAAACAACTATCTGCATCCAGTGATTTGTAGTGGAAGAAAGATTATTTATCACCACTGACTTTGACCCTGAGGCCAGATGAAAGCTACTCTTCGCAAACTGAATTGGCAGAAGAGGATTGGAAATGAGGATTAGAAAAAAAGACACAACCGCTCGTGCAAATTTTAGCCACAGCCATAACTTTCTTTTGCCTTATGCTGAAGGCAAGTTTAAAGCAAATGCAGAAATCAGTCAGGGATCATTAAAATGCTTTATCCATCCCAGCTGCTTGTGAATTCAGTGTAGAGGGAGAGAACGGAGAACAATAAAAGGGGAGAAAATGAAAGATGGGAGAGATATAACTCCTCACTGAATACATAATGAATGCCATGCTAGCAAACACTGTGAAAACACACTCGCGCACACCCACACACACACACACACACACACACACACACAGACACAGCTCCATCCCAGTGTTGGCGCTGAGGTTCCTCACTCTCTCTCAGCATGAAGCTCCTGTGTCATGCAGAGCAGACGCTGCCACTTAGGTCTTGGCTTTCATCTGTGTGGGTGGGAGATGCCA
>NW_027466838.1:295000-305000 GCF_046128005.1 Genypterus blacodes
TGCAAAACTCCTGTAACCTTTACTGCGTTTTCCTGAATGATAGACCCACAGTGGCCTCTATAACTTTTATACGTAACAAATTATGATAGAAAGTTGATTTGTATTGGAAATATAGTGGAAGAATCGAGATAGAGATCTATTTAGCATCTAAAGGAATCAATAACAGAGACGATGACGGGTGAAGAACCTCTCAATGATGAAATGTAAAAGGGGATTGATGAGGTCATGATCAGACCAACAATTATTGACCGTTATTGACCAAATGTAACTGTTGCTGTAATAGCGCCACCATCAGGTTGATTGATATAGTGAGTGCACATGTCCACCGAGTTTGTTTGGAATAGACTTTGGTTGTAAGAAATGAAGAAATGAGCCACGCCCACTCAACTATGGCAGCTAATTAAAGCAAAAAACATAGATTGACTTTTTTACAGCTTGGTCCAAAGATTTTTCATTTAAAATTCAGTGAAATTTGACCCATATAAGAATAATAAATGGTGAAAAATGGAGTTAGGTGAGAATGGCAGCAACATAATCAGCCAACCAAGTTTCACTGAAATACATCAATGACCTTTTGCGATATCCTGCTAACAGGCAGAAAAAACATGCTGTGCTATGAACCACTACAGGAAAGTTAGTTAGATGGGAAAAAGTGGGACTTGATCAAAACCAAATCGATACAATAAGATGCTTCAGTGGTGTCTGAGCAGTTCCTTACACTATGGCACAGCGGTTCCAACACCACTGTGATGAAACACGGAACGATGGAAATGAACATCTGAACCTCGCTTCATTATCAACCTAACGGAGGCCAGAGAGCCACCAGAGGGCCGCAGCTATCCGCTCCTCCATCTCTCCTCCGTTGGCAGGTGGGAATGAGGAAGTTCTCGGTTACCGTCCGGGCTCGGGCTATCCTCAGGGCCGGGCTGTTAGAGCTGGCGGCGGCAGAGATAGAGCTGACGGCGGCTCTGCGGACAGCCGGTAATGATGTCTCACACTATGAACCCTTGCGGATAATGGCTGCGATGAGGCCCACGCAGAGTCGTCAGCGTGGCTCAGTCCGGTCAAGGCGACAGTTGAGTCCTTGTTCTGCTCCTGGGCTGCTGCGAGCGAGTCAGTGTAGCATGTAGCTCATTTCACACTGTGATTCTCCTGCTCCTATCTCCATCTGCTGGCTGACACATCCGGTTTAGGAGAACACAATTACGTTTTTTTGTGTGATGAGAAGTTGTAGGATTGGATAAGTTTTAATAGCACAAGCCTAACCTCAAGTATACCCTAGCATTCTACTGAGGGATTCTGAAGTACTTTGTTTCAGAATTTACACCCAAGAATTTAGATTTTAGCTTCTCTTTATTTCAAATGTTGTACTGCTTCTCTGCTACATTTATCTGACTGCTATAGCTGCACCTTCCACATTCAGGTTTGATGCTGTTTTGTACCTGTCTTGTTCAAGATGCACAATGTGTTTACTGTATTTATACCACAATCAGACCCAACAGAAGAAATCACCAATGAATTATTATTAGTATTAGTTGTTGTTGTAGTATTAGTATTAATAACAAGTCCAAAATTAAATTCTAAACCTTCACTTTTTCCTCTTTGAACCACTAACAATGAATATGTTTTAATAATTTTACAACTATAGCTTAAGAAGAAGTGAGAATACAGTGCTTTTCCATTATTTGAAATGCATTTTGTTTTACATAGTTTAATGTTTCACTGGAACTGGACTGGTTTTAGTACCTACGGTGTAGGTGAATACGTATTTGTGTATTTTTTCACGATATTAATGTTGTCTAATGCCAAGGACCGTCTTCAACTATTTATGGTTATAATATTGGAGTTTTTGATTTAATGTAAGAATTTAATGAACAATGTTTTAATGTATCCCTCCTATTTTCAACTGCAAATACCTTTAAAAACACAGACTGTTTTCAATTCAATTGTACAGCTCGGTTCTATATTCTGGATAAAACAAAAGTCCATGATGGTATATGGGATGATTAATATAATATAATCTTCTGTATTCACTAAAGAAACCTTAAATGTTCTATGACATGCCTTCACTCTGAAACGCGTTGATTATATGAAGTTTTGTCTCAGTATCAAACGGGAGGTTGTGGGAGTCATCGGCGATGAAACTCTGCTCTGTGCAGCGTCTGATAATGGCTCCTCGCCTGTCACTGTTCTCCTTATGAATTTCCTGTGCGTCTCCCGTGTGTGTGACAGTGAGGAGTGGCGCCGCAGTGTCAGGCCTCTTCATGGATGAGGACGTCATGGAGGCCTGAGAGCCAGATAGCTCAATTACACAGCACAGCTACGCCTGTACTACTAACGACAGATTGACTGGTCGGATGGAGATATTTAAAGCTAGTAGAGGCGCACAAAGAGGACACACACACACACACACACACGCACCCACACCTTAGCCAATATATCAAGTCCTCAGTTCGGCTTGACTGCCTTTGTGTCACGGTGCGTGCATGTGTGTGTGTGTGTGTGTATGTGTGTGTGTGTGTGTGTGTTCCCTCTGTCGGGCTCTGCAGTGGATGGCGCTGACCTGCTTGGGAGAAGAGGAGGAGGAGAAGGAGAGTGGAAGGGCCAATTAAAGGAAAGATCACTTGTGTGTTTGCTGGAGTGTCTCAGAGAGCCTCTCACAGTTAACCTTTCCAGCTGGAGAGTGAGAAAACGAGAGAGGAACGAGGGAGAGGATGGAGAGAAAACTGGCCAGGGAGATCAGGCGTTTCAACTTTAATGGTCCCTCAGTGTTGGAGTGAAGCTGGTTAATTTGCCTTCCTTCTCCGGCTGCTGCAGGGTTTCGCTTCTGTCAGGCAGCATCCTGCGAGGACCTTATGCAGGAATAATAATAGTGAATGTGAGATGTGTGTGTGTGTGGAGAGGGGATGTGGTATGTGTGTGTGTGTGTGTGTGTGTGTGTGTGTGTGTGTGTGTGTGTGTGTGTGTGTGTGTGTGTGAGGAAGATGTTTGAAGATTTTTTTGTTGCTTAAACTGCTTTCTTCAGCACCATTTACACTTTACCTAGCAGATCACACACCACTGACATCAAAAGACTAAATTACAAGCAACTCTGCATGAGCTGTTGTTGCCTCTGTGTGAGTGTGTGAGAGGAGGTGTGTGTGTATGTGTATCTGCACATGCCTGGAGACAAAACAAACTGGGGCTAAATTAATGTGTGTGTGTGTGTGTGTGTGTGTGTGTGTGAGAGAGAGAGAGAAAGAGATGGGGGGGAGCAGGGTTGCAACTGACAGTGTGTGGCGGCATAAATTGGGGTTAGATTAATGCGATGCAGATCTGCCTCTGTGCTCTGACCCTCATCAGGGCAGAGATGAGCTGTGTGTCTCAATTAACCCCGGCAGCACACAGAAAGCCAGCATACAAACACACACACACTCACTCACACACAAATCAAAACGCAACTGCCAAGACAATATGCAACATAGGCAGCCCCGGCCTCAAACAAACACACACACACACACACACACACACACACACACACACACACACACACACACACACACACACACACACACACACACACACACACATATAGGGGGAGAAGGAGAGAGAGAGAGAGAGAGAGAGAGAGAGAGAGAGAGAGAGCTTGAAAACTCCCCCAGACACACTCCTTTTTAAGAAACAGCTGAGTACAGACATGGAGGAGAGGAGGCACAATATGCTCTCTCCTCTCCTCTCCTCTCCTCTCCTCTCCTCTCCTCTCCTCTCCTCCTAATTGTATGCATGAAGATCCCTGCAGTGCTGCCAGGGTGATTGCAATTAAAGGGAATCCCTCTTTCTAACCCTTTAAACCCCCTTCCCCCCACCCCCCCAAACACACACACACACACACACACACACACACACACACACACACACACACACTCATACACTCCCTCCCTTCTCTGCTGTTGGTGTCAAGGCAGAGCAGCCTAGACTGAAAAGAGAGAGAGAGAGAGAGAGAGAGAGAGAGAGAGAGAGAGAGCTAGACACACCTTTTCCTCCTTCGTCCCTCTGTAACTCCTCTGCTGTCTTTCCCTTGAGCATCCTCTTGTGTCCCTCTTTCCACACACACACACACACACACACACACACACACACACACACACACACACACACACAGAGGGATAGATGGTGTGTGACCTTCAGGGTTACTTAGCATGTGAATACCAGCGTTGGATCGTGAACATCCATCCAGTGTACAGTGCTCCTCTACATTAATTATCATATGTATGGTGTTTTGTTGTTGCTCTGTCACAATAGAGGTGTGTGTGTGTGTGTACTACATGTGTGAGTGCTCTGCATGGAGTTGCTGTTGTCACCCATGTATTCATATTTAAATGTTACCTTACCTGCATGCATGACGGGTAGTTACTGTACATTGTGGCATCATCATTATACAGCAACAAGAGTGACTGTCAAAAGAAAAGACACTGCTCCTCCTACTGGCAAAAGGCAGAATTACAAGAAGGTACAAACCAAGTAAATTGTGGTTTGTAGGTAAAGGGAAACACATTTAATCAAATTAAATTAAGGATTTGTGTATTTAAGAGACATGTTATACATTAGGGGACATTTCAGCTGACGCAAGACTTTTAATTAATACATGGCTGACAGAGATGTAAAGAATGTGTCAGCTGAGCGTGTGTTGGTATTCCTCTCCAGAGTTTCTGTGTGTCTGGCCCATCGACCGGCCCAGATGTTGGCTAATTAACATCAGTGTTAAAGACCCTCTTCATCTGCTGTGATTAAATAATCAAATAATTAATTCATTAAGACAGGGCTCTTGCTGCCTCTGATGATCTCTGGCACACAGCCTAGTCGGGGGGTGGGGGGGGCGGGATGAAACAAGGGGAGGGGGAGGGAGGGGGGGACAGAGGTAGACGAGGGGCGTCTGACGGGCGAGGAAGGGGGGACATGTGTGCCAAAAAGGTGGATTTTACACTGAGAATGGTGTATGTCTGAGGGACACGTCTCTTTAAGATGGTGTGTCTGGTCCTCAGCACGTCCCCAGGGCTGAAAGTCTTCATCAAACAGATTGGACGCTGCACTGTAATATTGTCATAATTCCCAAAAACCCCAAATGTACATGCGGACCTCAGTATTGATGTGTTTCATTATCTTCAAAGACAAATGAAATTAAACAAAAGCCAACTGTAGTGCAGGAAAAAAACTTATTTTGTGTGAGTGTGTGTGTGTGTAAGAGAGAGAGAGAGATAGAGAGAGAGAAAGACAGTGAGAAAGAGAGAGAGAGATCATCTCTCATTACTCCAGGAGAACATTGCCCTGCATTAATAGAGTCGGACCCAGACAGATAGATGGAACAGAGATATGAGCTGATGGGGGCCAGGAGAGAAGAGAGAGAGAGAGAGAGACGGAGACGACGTAAGGGGAGAAGAAAGAGACAGACAGGGAGAGACAAAGAGAGCGAGAGAGGGACAGACAGAGACGGAGAGAGAAGGACGAGGAGAGTGACAAAGATGTTTAATCATGATTATTTCCACTGGCGTAAGATGGTAGCATCAGTTGGGCGGCAAGGGAGGGGGGGGGGGGACGCACACACACACACACACACCACCTTCAAACAAAGCGACGTACCTTCTCTCACACACACACCCACACACACACACCCACACACACCCACACACACCCACACCCACACACACCCACACCCACACACACACACACACACACACACACACACACCCACACACACCCACACACACACCCCCCCACACACACACACGTCCGGGCTTCTGCAGCACCTCATTTTAAACACTCCTTTAGCCATAATCATTTTCATATAATTCACTTTCATACAATTCCTTCTCCTAATCATTATCAGGCCCACTAACGTCTTAATGACTTCATAAATTTAAGCTATAAAAAGTAATGGAGAAAGACAAATGAGATAATTAGGAATAAATCTTAGTGGAAAGCCATTTATCAAAACATGGAGAGGCCCTGAATATTCCCCACCATTAGGCTCTGCTGTAATTAACACGGGCTCTCAGTTATGAAGGAAACCTGGTAGCAGAGATATTAAGATCCAAAAGCCTCACTGTTATTAAATTGACCGATGAATCTGCGACGTATAATATGATGTGGATTATTAGGATCCTTTTTAATTAAAAAGAGCGTTAGGGGTTTTTTTCTTTTTTTATATTTAAATTTTTAACGCTTTAATGGTGGCTTGAACTCATCTCTCTGTGGTTATGGGGCAATGAGACGGAGAGAGAGAGAGAGAGGGAGAGGGAGAGAGAGAGAGTAAAAAGGAGAGGGATAGACTTAAAGAGAGGGAGAAAGAAAGTGAGCAAGTGTGTGTTTTGTGTGTATGTGTGTGAGGGAGCGAGAGAAGCAATTGATACTTTCATACCCTCCTCTGTTGAGGACTGTGTAAGTACACCAGAGAAAATTGTATTCTAATTTCTAAAAAAAAAAGAAGAATCTTAGCTAATGTGTATGTACTCGTGCATACACAGACGAGACGTTATTAATTCTTATTATCTTTAAAAGAGTCAAACGCAACGGCTCGCTCCGATTAGTGAGAATAAGAAGCACGTCGAGTGTTTTTGCAAAAACTAAAAACTAAATTACTCTCTGCTTTATCCTCGCTCGCCTTCTGTGGCTGTCTCTCTCTCACACACACACACACACATACATTACACACATAGGCACAGTCACACATGCCATATCTTCTCCTTTGTCCTCTAAGAAGACTCAGCCTCGGCACTTTCAAAAGGACGTCGTCAAAAAGTCAGGGATTTTCCATTTTTCCTTGACCTTCAATCTGGTTCTGGTTCTTGAACAATGGCCCCCGTTAAGATTCATCAGATCTCCATTGATTTTCATTTCTGCCCTTTCAAACTCTATTTATTCTTTTCCTGACTTTTTAAAAAAAAATGATAATGTGAGCGTATTATATTTGACAGGGTAGCCATGCATATTCACAATCATCCTGTCAATGCCTTTACTTTATAGAACCGCAGTGGCTCGGGAAAATGCTGGATTCCATTAAATGTATTTCCCATCTTGTAGTAGTTGTACTTATATACACCAATACCTGAATTAATGTCAGGTATTGAGGATATGATGTTTTGAATACCGACAACATTTTATGTTTTACTCGTTCCTCTAGCCAACAGAAGAAGAAGCCATTTTTTGGTGTATTTCACCGTATAGATTCTGTAAAATGCTGTTGAGGGGAAAGAACTGTGCTGCCTTATGCAAATGATCTTCATATAAATGACATGCCAACCTCCAATCACTGACCAATTAATGACCTTTGGGGGCATCTTTTGACACATCAACGGCACTAATTTATACTTGACAGGTCCCCTGGTGCTTGCGTGTGAGTGTGTGTGTGTGTGTGTGTGTGTGTACGTGAGAGAGAGAGAGAGAGAGAGAGAGAGAGAGAGAGAGAGAGAGAGAGAGAGAGAGAGAGAGAGAGAGAGAGAGAGCTGCCCTTATGCACCAGTTGAGCTCATTACCATGGATACTCACTTTGTGGATGTGTGGTCTGTGTCACTGAAAGCATGTTTCTACACTACAACACGCTGTGTGTTTACATTTCTATTTGTTTTTACAGTGACATAATCCCACTCATATGTTAGCGTGTGTGTGTGTGTGTGTGTGTGTGTGTGTGTGTGTGTGTGTGTGTGTATAAGACTATACAGTGAATCGCAATGTCTCCATCTATCAACGAAATCAGCTTCTGTTGAGTCCCATCAATCATTACAGTTAGTACATATCTCTCTCTCTCTCTCTCTCTCTCTCTCTCTCTCTCTCTCTCTTTCTCTCTATCTTTACATCTATCTCTCTCCTCGCTCTCTCTCCCTATATATTTATATATATATATATAAATTCTATACAGATATATCTCCTCTCTGTCCGTTTCTCTCTCTCTCCTCTTTCTCCCTCTCTCTCTCTCTCTAACTGCCTTATCAGACTTCTGCACCACCCGCTCTCATTAGAACATTAATTGAAAATGTGTAATTAATCCTGAGAGGTGGCGAGACTGGACTGTGGCCAGGGAGAGAGGGGGAGAGAGAGAGGGTGGGGGAGAAAGAGAGAGAGAGATGGACACTATTTGTGTTAGTATGACTAAACACTGCCCCCTGTTGTTGGTTCAGTGTACCTGTCTGTTTCCCCTCAGCAGACAGGAGGATGTCGACACATTCTTTCCATTCTGATCCACTAATTTAGCAACTGAATCATCATCTGAACCGTAAACCTTCAGTGTGTTTTAAGACATAAAAACCAAAGAAGATTTCATAAAAACTTTACGAAAAATATCTATTTGGTTTCACCTTTATTTTTAGTAATAAATATATGTAAATATGAGAATAGTTGTGGACACACAGATAGACCACTGTGTGTGCGAGGGTAGTTTAGCTTTAAAATGAACAAGTACATAAATAAAATAAAGTATTATTATAAGTAAGTAAGTAAGAAAACTTTCGTGATTTTTAAAAATTTTCCAATGATGTTTTTATAGAATAAAATAATATATTATATATAATATATATATAGTTAAGGGAAACTTATGTTAGGCAATTTACACTTGTCAGTTGCTGTGTTTTTAATACATTGCAGGTAAGACAGAATATATGATGAAATACACTTATAGAATAGAGAAAAGGACAGAAATAGATGAAGAAATGTGCCTGTCCAGCCTCCACTGTGCCCCCCGCGGAGAGGAGGATGGAGGAAGACGAGGAGGTGTGGAAGGGCCGCTCTATTATTCTAATCCTTGGTTGTGTCTGGGTGACCTTTGGAGGGATGATTGTTTCTCATTTAGGAGTGTGAGGTGTGATCTTCCCACCCGTTTGATCCCACTCACCTGACCTTTGTAAATTGGCTGTTAAGCATATCGCAACTCAACCCCAGTGCCTCACACACGGCCCGCTAATACACACAAGCTGAGCCACTGCACCGCACTATTTAGGCACTCATGCACACTCTCACACAGAGAGACACACACATTTTTAGATAGGTGCCTCGGATTCTGTTTTGTTCCCTGCTCTTTCTCATTCTCATAAAAAATCATTGCTATGCTAATTCCTGCTTCAAGCCAAGAGACTCTTTTCAAAACGTAGCACAGGGTGGAAATGCCAGTCTGATTTCTACATATGTGATATGGCTCTTGTGCATATAAATCAAAATGTTAATAAAATTTGATTTCTATGAATATGTGTGGCAATCGCAGGGGGAGAAGAAAAGGAGAAAGGAAGAAGAAGAAAAAAAAAATCTCAAACTGTCCACTGTGCTGATCACCTTTTCTTGGCTTGGTTAATGAGTGGCAGAGCTGAATGGCAGCGAGATGATTTTCCCATCAGACTGATGAGAGGAGAATTAAAGCTCACAGCTTGGGGTCTGCAGCACCATTACAGAAGGGAAGAGGGTCTGCATTCATTTGTGCCCGGCCACCATTCTAATTAACAACTCAGTCCCCCGCACGGACAGGGAGACGGGGCGCGCTAGAGAGAGAGAGAGGGAGAGAGAGCGAGAGAGAGAGGGAGAGAGAGAAAACCATCCTTCTGTTCTGGAAAAAAATCTTAAAAATCTTTCATCTCTTGACACCTTCAGAGCAATTTCCCAACTTCACGTTCCCCAAATTCCCTTTATTAATCTGTTTCTGATTTAACAAACACCTTTTCCTTCTCATCTCTGTCATCTCTCTCCTTCTCTCCTTGGCTTTCCCTCCCTCTCTGCCCGGCCTCATCCCGGGGTCGCGCTGTCCGCCGTGCGTGCTGCTGTACGTCCCGCCGTTCTCTAAAGCTGTGGGCTTATTCGGGACATTTTCCCTGGATTAAAAGGATGATTTCATTAGCCTCCACGGGTGTCAGGTTTCATTCTAGGGATTAAATCCTGCAGATTAGAGGCCAAGGCTATTCTCCAGCATCTCATTAATATCTAATAGCACAGGAAATGTAATTTAGGAAGCCTGTCTTTCTGATTACTAAGCAAATGTATGCTTTGC